>NC_065408.1:14261978-14569498 GCF_024362695.1 Pectinophora gossypiella | reverse complement strand
TAGATAATAATATAGTTATTCATCTAATTTATTGCATTTCTGACATGTTTATAGCAACAATAAAATTACTTGAGCACATCAACCGTCTAATAGTTCGTGAAAAACGGAATCCGAGGAATGCTATTTCTAATTACGGACCTTAACCTATCCTAACCTAACATCTTAGCGACAAAAACGCTTAGAAAAAAATATAATAATTATAGTCACTTAGATATAAGGCAGCTGGTGCTTAAAGGTGTTCGTTATTAGACTAGGAAACGCTGACATTTAATGGAATGTCGTCTGAGTGCGGCCCTGGACCTTTCCTAGCTGTTAGATAACTTTTTACACGCTAGCTACCAAGTTCAATTACTGGGAATTACAAGAAAAATGCTTTTAAAGCCAGAATGCGGATAACTGCCTATTTCTCTGTCGCTACTGTTGAGTGTTCTTAAATTTTGACAGTTCCTCTTACTATTTCAGAAAATAAACATATTGTTTCGGTTATATTTTTACACTATAACCCATTGCGCAGCGTTTAACTGCAAAATCATAGTGTTGTATTTTATTACCTAAAGATCGGAAAGAAGAAAACTCACAAAAACTTTTTTTTTAATCAAAACTGCCTTTATCCTGCTGATGGCTTTTCTTTTTTGCAACTCATCCTTCAGGCGGATACACTCCATGTTGCTCCACATTTTATAGCAATTTATCACGAATTTTAGCTGGACAGTATGGCCAACTGTCAACATTTAGGAACACGCAACAGTGCTGCCACCTGCATTTGAGCTTCTAGTTTTTATCCTCATTCTTTATAATCTGTAGCTAATAAATGGTTAATGAAGTGGAAATGAGTGAGACGAGGAGCTCGGTGGCGCAGCGGTTAACGCGCTCGGTCTGCGATTGTTGAAGTAAAGCAACTTTCGCAAAGGCCGGTCATAGTATGGGTGACCACAAAAAAAAATCATCTCGAGCTCCTCCGTGCTTCGGAAGGCACGTTAAGCCGTTGGTCCCGGCTGCATTAGCAGTCGTTAATAACCATCAATCCGCACTGGGCCCGCGTGATGGTTTAAGGCCCGATCTCCCTATTCATCCATAGGGAAGGCCCGTGCCCCAGCAGTGGGGACGTTAATGGGCTGATGATGATGATGATGAAGTGAGAATGCGTACCGTGGCAATTATAGGGTTTGATTAGTCTCTGTTTGGGGTCTCACATTTTATGACATAGTTTTCTGGTATTCCTCTCTTCTATCGTGTGGGTTGTGAGATCGATTACCAACCCCATTAACCCTGGTGTCAGGGTTACTATTGAGCCGCCAAAAACCCCTGATACGGCTCATGTAACTAAAAAGTAGTAACCGGAATCAACGGGTTAACGTGCCTTCCGAAGCACGGATCATCTTACTTTCTTAGGTGATAAGCCTTAGTGCTAACCAAACTATAAGGGTCACAAATTATTATTTTTTGTAATATGTCCCCACCGGAATTTGAACCCGGGACCTCCGGATCGTGAGCCTAACGCTCAAACTACTGGACCACTGTGGCCGTTAGTATTGAAGGAGGAAGTAACAGGGAGTCTTGTTTAGAATGTATAGTAAAGAATGCAACTATTAATTGAAGCCCTAAGGTTGCCTGGATAGAATTGCATTTCCAACAATATTGTTGCATAGTACTAAGTAGGAACATTTTGCGAACTTGGAAATAAAAACTTTTTGCCTTTTGGCATTTACATTTTTTTTAGTTAAGTTTCTAATGGCGGATTACATTAATGATCTAAGTAAATGAATTTTTTTTTTCTTGGGTCATGACGATAAGTATTTTGAATGTGACAAAATAAATTTAAAACACATGTTAAGCATATTTTCTGTAAAAATAAAATCAATGATTGCACTTTTGGCGTTGAATTATATTAATTATATGAATTAATTAAGTCTAGTATGGACACCAGTCTCTCTCACAATAGAAACATGTACACTGTGAGTAGTACTAAGTTAAGTTTTTACTGTAATTGTGAGTGAGAAATAAACTTATTTTTATTTTTTTATTTATTTATTTATTATAGAATCGCAAAAGTCTAATATTCAGAATATATACGTTATATGAAAGTACCTAGGTTGCTGTAGTCTTAAAATGAAATTTATTTTAGTACACGTATCGTGATAGGTTAACAGTTCAGCGTTTATAATACTAAGACACGACGTAATTCCTTAGTAGCTACTTAGACGTCTATTTACGGATTGGAAATTCATTTTTGTTTCTTTTTATAAAGGTCCATTGAAAGCTCGATGAACAGAAAACTCGGTGAGGTGTGATTACTTAGTTCGTCTTGCGATGGATGAACCTTTGACTACAAATATGTTAGGTATAGTCGTGAACTTATGTTATGTTCATTGAAATTAGAAAAAACTGCCTATAAAATAATAGAAAGCAATCCGTTCGGATTGAGTATAATTACGGTCGGACTTGTCAAATAAGCCGCCTAATTGCGCAGTCGTAAAATTTGAATGAAAGTCATAAAATTTTCTAAGCAGGACACGCGTAAATCGCTCCACTTTAATTTGTGTTTTAAACGAGAGAGGAAGTTAATTTATTGGCGGAGCAAGAGAATCGGCTAACTATTAAATTTATAGCCGCGAAGACAAGGAGTTCGGCCATTTCGGAACTCGATGCTTCGAATAAAAACTGCTCCTCGAATAATAAAAGGTGGAATTACGGCGAAAGTTTCTCTTTTTCGGGATCTCGGATCCACTTTGCGCGGAGTCGGATGAAATTCTGAGAATTCTCATATCTTTCGGCGAATATTCAGCTTTTCGCTATTCTCGCGAGGCTTGTTTACGCAATTCAAGTTTCAAGAAAGGGAGATTAGTTGTCGTTCCTGATTTTACTGTTTATGTCTGCGTTTCAACTTGAAAATACGAAACCGTCTTTACCATCAACATAGACAGACCGATCAACAATTTAGTAAAGATGAATTTTAACGACCAAGAAAAATAATCGAGATTTTTGTTATCCAATAAAAGCTAAAGTAATGGTCATAGCGTTTTGGTGTCATAGTAGAAAATGTTCAGAAAAACCTGTTCATCAGCGTGCACACATTTTTTTTCAGTGGCTGGGACATTCTATTCTGGTAAGTTTTGAATGATGTCCTTAGGATATTTTGATAGACCCAGAAGAAGGTTTTGGCCCGTGGCTAAAATGAGAAGTAACGGTGAATTCTATGAAAAGTGTTATTTTTGACAGTTATTCTGAATGGAGAATGTATGGAGATGGTGCACACCAGCGTCCTCCTGTCAAGGTCATCACGCCAAAAGATCCTCGTCGGTCTATAGGTAAGACTATGTAATATAATATATCCTAGGTGATGTATGTTAGTTACCAAACGATTATGACTTTTGAGTTGACTTCGCAACTTGAAGTAAGCAGATTGTTAACAGGCTTCCAACATGAGACCGGTTTCTAATCGTATTTTAAGTTATAACTATTCTTAATTTGCTTTTGTCATTCAAATGTTACACGTGCAGGGATCGAATTAAAGGTCAAACGCACATTGAAAAGGTTTACAAGGTTTATCCGGACGGAGTCGCTTCAGTCAGTACGTCTTCACGATTTTAATTAAATTTTCATGCAAGCTTATAGAATTTTAACAGCGCTGTTGAAATCACTAAATACAATATATAGAGAAAATCTCACCTGTTTTTCGCTGGAAATGTCGTCGAGTTCCATCGGGCCCGTGTTCAGCGGAGGCGCGCCGTGCATGGGCGACTTGAACCCAGCTGTGGAGGACACGGCCGCGACCTGCCCGCTGCTTTCCGAACCCACCTCCATGTTTGACCCGTCAGACTCTGAACTGTTCGCCCTCATTTTCCGTCTCTCCTTCTTCCTAAAGTCCGATCTTGTCGGCGACGCATTTCCAAACCCATTCGTCTTCTTCTCATATCCGTTGTCAATCAACATTGGATTTTGGAAATTAGTATGATGAAGCCCATTTGGAGTGTATTTGTCTTGCAGAGATTTGACGTCAAACGGCTCATTTTTTAACACGTGAACGACAGTCGGACTCTGAATGTTTTGTATTAAACTGCCGTTCTGATGGAGCAGGGTCCCGTTTTGGTGTAAGATCCCGTTTTGAGTGGGGAAGGCGTTGATAGTGGCAATGTTCGGTTGGTACAGTTGTATGTGTCTGTCGTCGATGTACGCTTGGGTCGGTGCGAGCTCTCGCGCTTGTAGGGGTGCGGGCACCAATGGGTAGCTTCTAGCGTTGACTGCGGTCAAGGTGTGGAATGTGGTGGCGTTGACGGGGGACAGGGTCGTCAACGTGGTGGAGAGCGGCGTCACCTGCGCCAGCGTGGTGAGGTGTGCGGGCGACGCCGGCGTGGTGAGCTGCGTGAGCTGGGTTAACTGACTAGGACTCGCGCTGGGCGTCGGGCTCGCGGTCACTGGCACCGGCGTCACACTTGGCAGCCCCGTCTCCGGGATCACCGTCGTCTCAGGGAACGTTTGGAACTGACTCTGGAATGACGGCAGCTTATTGGCTATCGGCTGCAGAGTGACGGACTGGTACTCCAACGGGGCCGAGAAGCCGGCGCGCAGTATGGCATCTTTGGAGCCGACCGTGATAGGCATGGACTCCCAGGGTCTGTTGATGTACTGCGGCTGGCTGGCGATGACGGACACGGTGTCGCCGGTGCGCTCGTAGTACTCCCAGCCGGGGTCCAGCAGGCGGGTGTCTGCAGTAAGTATTCGCTGCTCGTTTTCCGCCATGTCTCCGAACGTGGAAAAAGGCGGTAGATGCGCGTCTGCGCCCGCCTCGCTCCGCAGCGCCTCGCTCATGTCCTCCAGCGGCGTGCGCGCATCTTGCCACGATTCTCTCCTCTCCGTCGATACAATAACTCTTCTCTGATACAAAAATAAGCTCTACTAAGTCTATCTTGTACTGAACACGAATCTGCGCGGAACTTTATATTTGTACTCTAAAACCTTTCAATTTGTTTGAGTCTGGTTATAGCACTTACGTTACGGTTATACGGCACACTGGTTTACACTACACTAATCACAATATCTTCGTTTGATCACTAACAAATAAATAATGTAAAAAATCCTTAAATAAGAGGCAGTAACATACTAGTCTTAGTGTCTAGGGGCTTTATAAAAATTCTTTGGCTGACTTTTTTTAGAAAATGCTCGAGGAATTGGTTCGTTTTTTAAATGTTAATAACGATCGATAAAATATTTTGTGCACTCGTTTAACGATTTTCTATTATTTTGGAACGTTTAAATACTGGTCGTTGATAGATTTCTTCTTTCGCTTGAAGGCTTCGTTTTATTGTAAATACCGATCACTTCAGACTTAAATTAATTTGTACTGTTTGAGAGTTGCGTATACTATTTACGATTAGTTTTATCGTTAAAAGGTTAAAAAAATAGTGCTTATATTTAGTTATTTTGAAAGGAAAGATATGACTGGAGGCTTTGGTTGTCGATTGTTGGATTTTGGCTTCGCGGTGCAGGGCGGTGTTGTCGTTATCCGGGCGGCCTGCACCAATCTGTGGACAAAACACACTACATTAGCACTATCATAACACTTCCACATAGCAATCACACTATCAAGGGGTAAGCAGAGGCGTATGGTACACCCACTTCTCACCAGATACGTTTGAGTCCCGTGTAATAGGGGGCGAATTCTGAAAACCACGTGATATCAATTATCTACGATCCAAACATGAATTAAAACTCAGAAAGACGCATCAGTGCTTTGGGGCAAGAACTGGGGGGTTGAAATGGCCACGTCGAAGCAAAATAATGTCATCATCATCATCAGCCCATTAACGTCCCCACTGCTGGGGCACGGGCCGGATAGGCAGGGAGATCGGGCCTTAAACCATCACGCGGGCCCAGTGCGGATTGATGGTTATTAACGACTGCTAATGCATCCGGGACCAACGGCTTAACGTGCCTTCCGAAGCACGGAGGAGCTCGAGATGAAAACTTTTTTTTTCTTTTTTTTGTGGTCACCCATCCAATGACCGGCCTTTGCGAAAGAAGCAATTCATCTAAGAAAGCAATATTGCTATTTGACATTTGTTTGCATTGCGCACTTACTTTTATATGCGCAAATGAAAAATTGCAATATTCCTTTCTTAAATGAATTGCTTCGATGTGGCCATTTTAACCCCCCTGGGATTCGAACCCGTGAGACTACGATGTAAGTCACGCGTTATCCGAACAGGGTCATCGAGGATTTTCTTAACACTTCAGTACTCAGAGAAAAATGATGGGTAACAGTAATGTAATATGGAAATAAAATTATAGACAAGGAGAAGTGTGCCGGCTTATTGCTAAGTAGCGGGAAACATTTGGGTGTATGACAGATATAATAATAATACCTAACAACTTTGTAGACAAAATGAAAATAACATGTAGGTATAGATAAGTACTTTCCCGGTTTGATATTTTATTATATTAGGTAAGTTGCAAGAGGACTCTATCATGGTTTAATTAATTTAAAATTAGATATAGCTTCACCCTTTAAATGACATGATTAGTTGGCAGAACAAAAAAAAAACAATCCTATTTTTTAAATATAAAAAACAGTCGGCATTATCAGAACTCGTCCAATGCGTTTAAAACAAAACACGCGTAATAATCCACGCGTACAGACGCAAAATATTACCTCATTCGAAAATTGAAATAAGGTGGTCTATTCTCAAACCAGCAGGCGCGGTAAAATAAATTTGAAATAAGGAGGAAGAAATTCGGAAGTTGGAGTCAGGCCGACATGTTTACTACCCGCGGCCGGCGCATGCGCGTAACAATGTTTTGAATAGGCCGCGAATCGATGGCGCGAACACTTGCATTCGACATTGTTATTCTGTAACGTTTTTAAAGAAATCGAAAGAAATCAAACCTAAAAATGGTAAGTAAGCCATTATTATAGTATGGCTTATTTAGAACTTTATTGTAAACGTATCTGAATTTTACGTGGGTGTACACCTAAATGTCTCTTTTTAATAACAAATTTTATGTTTGAAGGCAGAACAACATTTTAAGGGATAATTTATAATTTTATTAAGCTCATGCGTATTTAAAAAGTACACGTGACTAATCACAATCGCAAAACAATCACAGCATGCAACATAATACCTATTTTCGAAAACCTCAGATTTAGAAACCAATCCAAAGGACACAAACAAACTGAACACCTTACGAAACAGTCACCAAATCGGCTGCACCATTACGTCCCGATAAAGAAGTTGGCGCGATAATCACGTTGTCATGTGCTGGCAACATTTCCCGCCTCGTGGGCGATGACGTCACTCCCCCCTCGCGACCTGACCCCGTTATCCGTGCGTGCACCCCCCAAGCGTGGAGAATAACCCGCTTATGTGCAATAATACTGATAAGTTTTGCAATACATACAAATGTGTTCGAATATTACCTCTAGATTTAAAAAAGGAACAGAGTATTTTATTGTTTTAAAAAGAATCCTCAATCGACAAAAATTGACTCTAAAAAGTCGTTTGTTTAAAACGAATTTTATAATTGTTTAGGGATGTTTAATATCGATGTAGGCACCTACTGTATTAAATTAATGTATAAACCTAATTTACAAATTGAAAACATGTTGATAGCAAAAACATTTTTAAAAACACCTAAAAACACAAATTTTAAAGGTGTAACACCATGCAAAGTGAAGAAAAAACGTATGGAAATCATAAGTTGTATCGCGAAACGCAACTTTCCGTGAAGATTGAGGTATTAGAGAAATAAGACGTATCGCAAGTTCTTCACAACAACTCCAATACTTAGAGAAAGGGAATCGAGTTGCTTCGTTATAGCGGCAGTGTATGTATACTAGTTCTGTTTGGCGTCAGTGTTGGTATTGTCTATTGTAATAGGGGAAGTTTGCAAGATAGTGGGTATAGTAAAATGTTTTACTGCAATATGTAATTTAAAACTGTAATAAAATACTAAAAGTTGGTATTGTAATTTGTATTTCAAATAAAAAGCAACATTTTATGAAGTTAACTAGGCTGAAACTGCAAATATATTTGCCATTCGATATTCAAAATCATCTTTGAACTTTGAAGTCAAAATATATTTCATTAAAAATAAATATATTTTATAAAAAATAGATAAAAAATATATTTTGTTAAAATTCCTTAAAATAATGAATATTTATTTCTTTTATTTTACCCATAGAATATATTCCTAATAAAGCTTTTATTTTCAGGCAAGCTTAAAACTGACTGCAGTATTAACAGATATTCTCTGGTGAAATAATTACTACTTAATTATAGTTCTGTCACTGTATAAAGCCTAATTTGTTCCATATACGGTATTTTATTTCGAGCGCTGACGTCAGTACTTCTGCAGATGAAACATGGTCGATTGTCTCTGGACGTATTAAATATCTATAAATATCGCTTTTCTTTCCTCTTTTACTAGCAAAACGTGACAACTAGAGAATGATGAGAATGGAATCGAATGGATAATTTATATTTAGAACTGTCTGTTTTTGAATCGCATCTCTATTTTAGAATTTTATTTTTAAAATAGACAATACTTATAACTTTTTTAATTTTAAAGTTTGCTTTTATTTGTAAAAGTTTTGGTCAGTATAAAGCATTTATGTTTTTTTTTTAATAGCTTAGTACTGTAGTGCATAGTGCTTATTACTCATCTATTTTTAGGGGATGAATGAAGAACGTTGTACATTATTCGTAATTGCATAGCTATTGGAAAACAAACCGTGATTACTTTTTGATGTTTTGAATGCTTAATAAAGTGTAAAGCCTGTAAATCGAATAAAAATATTATAAGAAAATAAAAAATCTTTATCACATAACAATTTGAACTATTTCCTGAAAATTCCAAAAATAACAATTAAACCATTCCAAAAATAAGTTAGTTGGCTTGTTTCTGTCAGATAAAGGCACAGTTTCGTTTTGAACTATTCAAAAATAGTTCCCTTAAAATAGTGCAGCCGAAATAGAGCGTAGCCTAGAGCGCAAGCGCATCTTTCTATTAATAGTTTGTTTACTTCTTATTATATAGTGCATGTTGAAAACGTACAGCAGAAAACACATACAGATGATGTGTCTAACACATATTATATATTATTCTTATTAGTGTGAGCTTATAAAAGCCTGAATGAAATAGCTTTAAGCAAAAATGATGCTAATTTATGTATGTACCTACCTAGATACTTAAACCTTTCTTACTTCTGGGGGGTTAAAATGGCCACATCGAAACAATTCCTCTGAGAAAGCAATATTGCTATTTGACACTTATTTTCATTGCGCACTTACATTTATATGCGCAAATGTAAAATTGTAATATTGCTTTCTTAGATTTATTGCTTCCTTCAGCGCTCCCCATTTGTCCGGCCAAGTAGTTAATGCCATCTGCGGCAAATCTACAATAAGTCACGTCAAAAAAAAAAAAAAAATTGCTTCGACGTGGCCATTTCAACTCCCCTGATTTCGGGTTTCCAATTAATCCGAATTGCAATTTCTAATTACTTTTAACTTCATTCTAACTTATTTTTATTTATTAATTCGTTTATTTTATTGTTCTTTACAGCCGTGGTAGCGGAGTTGGTATAAAGCTTGCCTCTTACTTTGAGGTCGCAGCTTCGAATCCAGCACAGGCCTAAACCAATGATTGTCGAATTTGTTTTCGAATTCATGTTTGGATCATAAATGATTATCACGTGCTCAGCGGTGAAGGAAACCCACATTCCCGAGAAATGCATTTTCGGAGGTATGTGACCTATCCTGTATTGGGCTTGTTTTCCCTTCGCGGGTTGGAAGGTCAGACAAGCAGTCGCTTCTGTAAAAACGGACCTGGGTCGTTCTTCTTTTTTATCGACAATGATCTGTACTTAGTTCTGATAGGTTATATGTTTTAGAATTTTATTTAATCTTTCCATTGTCCAAAAATATAGGTAATCTTATTATACTCAAAATACTAGCAAAATACTAATCGGTACCTTGATTAGTGATTAACTTAGCTTGATTGTTTTTCACAAAATTCTGTGACAGAGTGGTAAATCAAAATGCTGTCTCCGATGAAAAGGGCCACTCTGTCACATTTTTTTTTTTGAATGCCCCTGCAAAGAAAAGTATATTAACAAGATAAAGAGAAACTCTAAATAGTCCTCTATAGACACATTTTTATATGATGTTTTAAAGTACTTATTGTCGTTATAATTTTAAAGGTGTTAAATCCGATATATCGAGAAAATGTATTTTTATTGTCGATAAAAAAGAAGAATGACCCACCTGTCAAATCTTCAGGTTAGGTAAGCGGACCCTGTGAAAATCGAGGTAATGCTAAAGAGATGATTGTTTTTTAGGTACATGCAATGTTCTATAGGTAAGTATCTCTATGACATCATTGTCGTCAAAATAGTAAAGAACCATTTGTATTTGATTCGTCGTTCATTCTTACCTTGTATCAGCGGTACTCATTACTCCACTAGTCAGATAGCAAAGTACTATATACTTTATACCGCCAGCTTCAAAGAGATGTCTTTTGTCTTCAAAGAGGGGTAAATTGCGAGTCGCTTGCGAACTTCCGAGTTTTCACTTCCCTCGACCGCTTGCGGTTTCAAAGAAAAAAGCGATAGACATTATTTTGATTGAAGATTTTGAATTTGGATTTTTTTATTCTTGCTGTTATTTTTTTTTATTAAGTACTCATCATCATCTTTCTAGCATTAGGTATCCCGTTTTATACAGGGTTTGTTTAACTAACCTTAAGATTTGACAGGTCCGTTTTCTTACAGAAGCGAACCCGCGAAGGGATAACCAGCACAGTACAGGTTAGGTCACATTCAATAACACGTACATACATATTTTTATTAAGCACTACTACATAATATATAATATAAAAAAATAATAACAATTTAGACAACTACTAAATAAGTATGACAATTACAGTGTACTTACGAGTAGCATCTACAAATTGGTAATTTAGATACTTTATCTTTTTCTTATCGTGTGGGTTGTAAGGTGTATTACCAACCTCATCAACCCTGGTGTCAAGGTTATTATTGAGCCGCCAAAGGCCCCTGACATGGCTCATCTAACGACTACTTACTTACATCAGTAAGTACGAGTAGTAACCGGGACCAACGGCTTGCCTTCCGACGCATGGATCATCTTACTTTCGGACAATCAGGTGGTCGGCCTAATAACCTAATCAATCTTAGCGTGATCCCTATCGCAAAGTGATTTTTGTGATATGTCCCCACCGGGATTCGAACCCGGGGCCTCCCGATCGTGATACACCTCAGAAAGCTTACTGTCAGATTAATGTTAAACGTAACGTAACGTTATACATATATAAAATACTGAAAAACAAAACCATTCTCACAATATTTTCGCTAAAAGCTTTCTTCTACTTTGTTTTGCTAACAGTTCTTTGATAAATGACGGCTCCTGGCAGTTCAACATACAGCTGTACGCGAAGCTGTACGCACAATAAAAATTAAAATGATTCCATCATTGCGTCATCAAGTTCCAACGCGAAGCAATCACAAGGCAGAACTCTTTGTGGCCGATACAAAGAGCGTTCGAAAAAAAGATTAAAAAAGCTGCTTGAACGCAAGTCGTGTGTGTGCAGTTTAAGCGCTTTATTTGCTAGGTTGTGGCTGTGTGGGTGAGTGGACGTGTGTGCGTCGCGATAGTATCTGGGTCTGCGTTGTCAAGGGCAACCGTACGCTGCAGCGAAAGCATTGCGCTTTCAGCTTTGCGCTGTAATTATACGGCCTATTTTTAGGGTCGGATGTTGTCGCTTTTTTGTGGCACGACGCGCCGGGCGACGCTTGGATGCAGTTCGAAAATCCTTCGCTGGAAACTATTGGTGTTGCAAGCTGTCTAGTGGTATGGTAACTTCTTTCGCTCTGCTCCGCTAAATTTTAGCATTTAGCTACAGCTTTGTTGCAATTCCCTATCAGGGGGAGTAAAAAACATTGAATCAATTTCACCTAAACAAGCAATATTGCTATTTGACATTTGTTCATATTGCGCACTTACTTTTATAGACTTTTTTATACTTTTACTGTTTTAGACGCTCTGATGTCTTGATTTTGCATATTCATGTATGTATACACTTTAAAACCATGTCATATAAACTTTTTTGACAAATTAAACCGTAAGTCTCATTAAATGTCAATGCGATAGAGTTCTAAAGTGGGTACATGATATTGTTCATGACATGACATACGTTCATGTGTTATTAATAGTTTTATAAGTACCTAAATTTATTCGTATTTGTGGACTTACGAATCATTCGTCAGATTAAACTAGCAAAATCCCGATTTTTCCTCAATTTGTTTGTAATCCTTCACATTGTTTTCCGAGCTTTCACGTCGATTCATACGATATCACGTTTCATCAAAGGTGTCAAATCTTTTTTTGACATTTGATCAGTACCTACATCCCAGTTTCTTTAATGTCGTCAACCCTTTATCCTTTTGCTACTACCTTTTGGAAGTAAATGATTATTTGATCAAGTTTTTTTTTGATCACCAGCTGTTGGTACATCCTGTGTATAACCTGCACCGGAAATTGATATCTCACATGATTCTTATCACTGATAAGGATTTCGCTAAAGTGCTTGTTGGAGTATTTATAAAGCTGAATTGTAATGAAAACTTTAAAAGAGGAACTATTAGCGAACATATTTTCGTCCTCGTAATTATCAACGAACTTTATTACTTTTCTAATAATGACTTAGAGATCTGTTGTGATTAGTTTAAAAAAAAAACGATACAAGAAACTCAATCAAGAGTTGTGCCTACTTAAACTAGAATGTTCGAAGCATTTGCAAAAATTTCTAATTTACAAAAGTTTTACAATACGCAGATGTATAAAGACGCATATTTTTCTAAATTAGCAATATCTAAACGACCACACAGATACTACTTTTTCAAATTTCAGTTCAATACAGACGAAGATAATTACAATATTATAATTAACACGATGCATAAATTACAGAGATTTACAGTTCGTTCAAGGAATGAACATAGATTAGTTTCAACAGACAGGAAAGGACTTACAAGAACGTCTTGAAATAATTTAATTACAAACGACGGTAATGAAGTGGCAGACTCAACATACTAAGCACATATCTACATTTGTAATCTTCACTTAAGTCTTTTCGTATTAAAATACTATACATCAATGATTTTCACGGATTTTTTGGTATGTCTGCCGCATAATACCTAAGATTTTAAAAGCTTTCCAAAATTTTATACTTATTCAAAAATTTGGATCATTAGCATCTCAGAGCATTTAATTATTATCTGCCAATACTATGCTCATTTCAATCCTATTACATACCACCTCCTTTACTGCTACTTCAGAATTTATCGGGCCTAATAATGTAAGTACTCACAATGTTATACACAACATGATCTCTTTATGGATATCTACGACAAGACTGTAATTATAATCAGAATTTTCCATTTACAAAATTTTTCAAATATAAAATAGACGTTTACTGCCAAATCTAACTCCAAAACTTCTGACCGGAACGATCAGACCAAGCAAAAGTCGCTTTTGATTTATCCAATTGTTTCTCACACAGCAGCAACCTACATACTATAATCTGCCGTAATAATATTGTGCACAGGATACACACATCAAACCGATTGCCAGTAACACAGTATATATTATTCGCTACACATATCATTTGCAACAAATTGATGGGTAGAAATGTAGAAAAGATGACGTAGGTAAAAGCACTAACTATCTTGTTCAATAAAGACATGATAACAGTGTAGATAAAAGCAGAAATGTAAAAAAAACGGAACGTAAATTGCAGTTGGTGGTTGATTATAACGCAGTAGGTACAACAAAACGTAAGAAATAATTAGCAACAGACACAGATTTCGAAGAAAGACGAATATAGTGTAGGACGTACATATGCGACAAGAATATAATACAAAAGAGGATACTATGTAAGTACGTAATTAAAATAAATATCAATAACTTATACCCAAAAACATAATGCCAAGTCAGAAATCAGAAAAAAACTGAACACGATAGTTAAAATAACTTACAAACCAAACCATTAGCAAACCTGATAATAAGTTTGAAATAAGAATGAAACAGGGAAAAAAACGTCAATAATGCTGAAGTTGGGATTAAACAAGAAACAAAAGACGATCAAGAGGAGATACGTCCACATTAGAATGCTAACGTCTCGCTGGAATCTCGATATAGAGTTACGTCCCATCCCATTCAGGCACTCGAATCGAGTTGAATAGCGCCGCAGATGTGGCGTTTTTTACCAACATCTTTCCCACACTACCACTTTTTCTGATGCCTTAATACCTCCACAAACATGTCTCTATACTTTCACTCAACCATTCTTCCACGATTTTGATCCTTATTCTTTAAGTACAAAGAGCCTACCTGAATTTCAATAAAATGTAAATTTATCTTGGTCGATACAGTTTTGTAAAGATTTTTTGTGCGTACGTCTGTCTGTACTATCGGATGCGACATCGGAAATTGAACGTTTTTTATACTTGCACCTATGACACGGAATTGTTTGAAGGAAGTCACATGTGTATGACGTTGATTGTATGATTTAATATTGTTTCCTTTTAAAATGGAACAACTTTTATGAACACTTTTTGCTTTATAAAACCTTCTCATGGTTCAGTGATTTTTTTGAAGATTGCGTCATCGTCAATATTATCATCATCTTCAAATGTATTCTGTGTTAAACATAACCTTCCTATAACTGAATCTTGGAATCCAACTTCCTGTATTTACTCGACAGCCAATAAGTAGTAAAAGTCACACAATTTTGGCGGACGCGAGCGTTCACCGGCGCGCCTCTCCCTCCGCAAATAAAATATTCTCAACAATTACATTTCCACCAGAACTTTGCCGTTCGCCGTTCAAGAATGTTTGAATTTTACCTAGACGTAGGTACAAGTATCCACAAGTATGGACTTTATGAAAACCGAAAGCTCTTTTGAGTTTGCACGAAAGCAATAAGAAGCGGATTATCCCACAGAGAAAGTCTGAATCAACTTAAGATATTACTTGTGGCAATAATCGGGATATTGGAGAGCACAGACGGATGAAAAAATTTTGATCTCAAGGTATATCTACCTTGGCAACATTTGTTTTGAACGTGATATGTAATAAAAATGTTTCACTCTAGTGAAAATATTCCTCAAAATGTAAAACTTTGTAAATCCCTAAATGTAAATCCCTTCATTTGTGCAACGAAGATTAGGTTATTTTTGTATCAAAGTCTGGAATGGTTTTATTAGAAGCTAACAGAACCTTTGCGGTAAATTTCCAACAACGTTCAAGATCAAGAAAAAAACATCCGAAACTAGACAGAGGAAACATAACTCGACGTCTAACTAAAAAGGAAGCATGTGGCATTGCACAATCCGTAGCGTTGCTCTCGTTCTACCAGCAGTTAGTTGGAGCGAAATTGGCCAATTTGTTTATTTGTTTTCATTGGCCTCACTGAACTTGACTCCCCATTATCGCATTCACGAGAGGAAGGCGTATTATTTATTCGATTATTCCGTGGGACCGACCACATTGTCTTCAGTTGGCTGTCAAGACTCACTTAACTAATAGGTACCTACAACGTCTATTTCAAGAATAACAACAAAATCGTTATCTTCGTCTACTTGCACTCGATCTATTACTTTAAGTCGTCGGTTCCCTAGTCTACTGTACTGTCAATGCGGGTCTTCAAGCTGTTGTTGCCTTGAGCTAACTCAATTGCCAGACCAACAACCGCACAATTTTCACAAAACTTACATGATCTTGTTTGGAATCTGTTCCTAATGCGCAAACATCAATTAAACATCCCATAATTTCATCAAATCATAAGCCTTCCCGTATTTACGTTATTCCTTTACGATTATTTTCAAACGTACGATCTCAAATTCAAGATCAAAGGTATAATGTAAGTGTTCTCCTGGTTTATTCCGTGCAAGCGATTTCATGTTCAGCGATGCAAACTTATTCTTTCCAATTGAAATTCTAATTTGAAATGTACCTACGTGTAAATGATCTTGAGCATAATATCAGATATTGTCGAAGTAAGGGTTGAGATATATGAGGGTTTGACTACTTAGCTACCTATTACATTACATAGTTACTTATCTGAACAATATAGTTCTGTTAACATAAAAACGAAAGACACAACACAAGAATTTCAGAGCCAAGATACCAAAACGACGAACAAAATCTTGGACAAAGTAATTCCAAGAACATCAGCTCAGCGTCATTGTGTAAAATAGCGTCTCTACATACCTAATACATACCTAAAGAAAATTCATTCCAAGATCTAGTCCTTAAGTAGGTAATATATTAGCTTGTGTAAAATATCTTCTGGAAAAAACGATAATGCCTAAATCAAAGAAAGTCTAAGTGCCAAAGTAGTCAACGCGAGGAGAGAAATGAAATCACAAAACGTCTGAAGGTCTTAATTACTGAACGGTCCCTCTCTCCTCTTTTGATGTTCCTATCGGACTCATTTATTGATAAAAATCAGCATTCCTTTCATTTGTTCGGTACAATTAAAGTTTAAATTACGTGACATCATGTGCATCAGCGACAATGACTGCCCGATGCGTCACCGAGCATCGACACAATCTTTCATGCACACTGCATTTCTCATTTCCCAAATGCTTCAATAACATTAGAATCGGTCAATCAGGATGCTTCAATGTAGAGTTCTTCTACAAACAGTTTACATTGTGCTACTTGGAACACGCGATGCCAGTCTTTTGTAAAATTGTACGTACGTAATAGTAATCAATAGTGTTTATGTTAACGCTTGGAAGTTTATCTATAGGTGCTGGTTAAACAACTTTGTACAGTTTCTTGAAGCGACTAACTTCGCCAAACCGCGTGCATTTCAAACATGCGTAACTGGAATAATGATCGATTTGCGAAAGCTTCAAACAACGAAAGCTCCGGAAGCACACGAACGCGCACCGGACCTCGCTTCACGCACCACTGCCGCCGCAGCTTGTAGGTACCTCTACTCTAATAAATACAATCCACAAAAAGCTTCCACTCCAAAACTACACTTCCACAACTCGAAAGCTCGCACAAAACTTTTGGAATTCAGAGCGCGAACTCTGTACCTTCTCTGGTAGCTCGATCCATCCGCGCCTCTTTTTTTCTTCGTCTCGCTGCTTCGGAAACACAAAACGGTCCGAAGGACGCACGCGAAAAATAAACAAAAAGGGAATCGGAGTTCGCGATCGCGTCAGTTGTGCGTGTCGCGGCGTGTGAGAGTGTGTACGCGCGTGTGATCGCAACGGCGGTCGGCGGCGGACTGGCGCGCGCGGCCCGCAGCTGCCGCGCCGGCCAATGGCGGCGGCGGCCGGTCACGTGACGCTCCCCGCGCCCGCACACGCTTGTTTACAAATAATAATAATACGGCCGGTGGCGCCGCCTCTACAAGCGGCCGCTACGCGCTACGAGCTACGCACAGCTGTCGTTGCATTTGGCGGGATTCGATTCGGAGCACATTCGCTCAAAGCTTCGATCTGTTTACTTGGAGCTTTCGCGTGCCGTGCTATCGATCCACGCAACTTTTGAGTCATTCTGCGTTCGTTGCCACAACAATTTTCCTCGTTATTTTCTATTCCGCGTGGAGATGCGGAAACTAGCGAGTCTTTTTGTTCGTCATTTTATTATTTCAGTGCTAGGGAAATAGTATATTATGATTATATAGGGTTGGTCGGTCAATAATGAAATTATTCAGCAATAAGCTAAGAGGGGAATTCCCCATTTGGCGACAGGTTGGTGTTTCCGATTGTTTTGCGTTCAGGATGTAAGGTGCGAGAGGGTTTGAACCCCATACAGTCACCTACAGTGACACACTCTGTGGGTAGGTCCCCTCGGCCTAAATCTGTGATCTGAGGTGTTCTGGTCTCCCCATGCTGTTACGGTATGGGACACTTGACAAAGTCATTTTTAATTGATCCCCAAACATATTAATGTGGCACCCCATAATATTTCAGTTTATCGGGTTTAACCTGTTTCATAATTTCATCCCTCGGTTATACCTATTGTCAGTAATATCTTTCATAATGTAGAAATCATCTGGAAAGACGCGTGAAGACTGATAATGATGATTTGAAGCTAAATCAAATTCTGATTAAACATTTTCGAGAATAATTTAAAACAATCAGATTTTAAAAGTCCTAAATCCGCCCATAACCTTCGCTTAAAAAAATACATTGAGTATTTCACTAAAATTAAAGCACATTATACTTTCAAATGCCTATAAAGAAGCAATGGCGTTCACGTCTAAAGAGTTGTTAGTCAGGGTTCTTGGAATTGTCGCAAAAGTTCCAAGAAACTAGACTATTATATTTCAGCTACAATTCATAGAATACCCCCTGCCCCCTTCCCCTAGCCCCTACAAAGTGAGTCATCAAAATTTCACCACCCACACAATAATATTACTCATTTTGTGATCAAATGCCAATATTTCTGTGATATTCATCATCATTATGCATTTGTACGCATCTGGCATTTCTATATTGTATTGTAATTAATTATGTTAGATGTGTTATTATTTTCGTATATTTAATATTGAATTTCTAGATTAAATAAACTACACCTACAATGAGAGTTGAAAACCAACATTTTTGTTTAGCCAATTTTACAAATTCTTACTAAATAAATTACTGTTATTGATTTCTTTTAAAATTATGATACATATTCGGAGGTAAGGGTTTTTATATTTTATTAAGTCTTGGAAATACATTACGTAATTAAATAAAATACTATAATTGAAGACAAAATGGTATAAGTAAGTATTCTAATAATAATAATGATTCTAATTAAAATGCTCTTTCGAGTTGGACCTATTTTTTTTATAAATCGACGTTGGACCTAATTTCATTAAACATCTTCAATATCGACTCCAACCGACAACAATCAAAAATTAAAGGACTGCAGCGCGTGCAGAACTCCTTGCAACGCGCCAATTTCATTGCTACAAAAGTGCGTAATATCGATTACTGCTCCCTTACCCCATCTTCCATCTCACTCGCACAACGCACACTCGAGCGTTGAAACAAAAAGCGGCATCGTAAACGCACTCGCGACCGGCAACTTTTGCGCGGGAAGAATAAGCGCCATTTTGGTTTTCACAGTTTGACATAAGCCCTTTTTTCCCGCGTTCGTGACCCCCGCGCGTTGTCATGGCTACCGATCTGTCACACGCATAGAACATAAAACGCGCGCATTGATTTTTTCCCCGCTTCCTCTTTACTTTTACGCGTGCAGAGCGACTTTTTGCTTGAATTTTTATTTTTTAAAGTGCGACTTTCGGCGCTTTATGTAAGTGCTCCGTTTTATTGGCGCGCTTTCACTTAGCTGATAATATTTCTGTAGGTATTTTGGTGGAATATTATTTATCTTGCTGTTGTTTGGTGAAGTCTAAAAGTAACTTTCATCGCAAAGTAACTTTTACTTTGATGTACATCTTTGTTATACAATTTTTTAATTACATAAAAAAACTAAATTACGAAGCCGCATAACTTGGCGAGGCTTTCCAAGCTTTTGATCGTTGCCAAGTCTACGCTGAGTCTAAAACAGGTAAAAAGTTTGTTTACGTTTTCCTTAATCTGTACTTCAAAGGAAATACGAGGAGATTGATAAATACGGAACATGGGTTCTTAAGAGGGAATTTGTTAAGGTAGGCCCGAAGGGTAGGGACCCAAGGGTTGGATCTGCACCCTCCCTGTAACTCAATAGAGGAAAATATGTTTCTCCGTAGGCGAATGATTCATGAAATCCGCGGGAAATTTTGAAGTTTTTTATTTATAAAAACAATGTTACTTAGTCATGTTTGAAATCCTATGATTAGTCACTACGCGGAGGGAGACTGTCCTCAACTGTACGGTCACGATCATTAATATGTATACACTTTGGTACCATGTCACATTAACTTTTTTGACAAATTGAACTGTAAGTCTCACTAAATGTCAAATTGTTAGTGCGACAGAGTCCTAAAGTACACTATATTGCTAATGACTGTACTGTCGATATTTAAAGAATGTTATTTGTATGAAAGACATTTGCGCCCTATGATGTTTTAAAGGAAATAATTTGTCCACGCTTATATTATTGAGGAAGTAAGGTAGAAGGTGTAAGTGTAGAGTTGGAATAACAAGACTTAAGGGTATGAAGCCGTTGGATGCGAGCAGCGCAGGACCGATCGTCGTGGAGATCCTTGGGGGAGGCCTATGCTCAGCAGTAGGCGTCGTACGGCTGTTAATGATGATGATGACCGTGATGAAATCCAGGATATTTTAAAGAAAGACCAGTTTAAGAGTACTCGAAACCGGCGAGCATGCATGAAGATTTTGAAGAGAGTGGAAGAAGTGAAATTCGTGTGTCAGGAACGTAGTAAGTGGAATTCCGTAATCTCTGCCTACTCCAATGGAAAATAGCCATGATTCTACGTATGTATATAATAACGTTACCACATAGTAGCTACCTTTAAATGGGTAAGATAATCCAAACGCTGACCAGTTTTAAACCTATCGAAATGGCCGACATATTTTAGATGACATAACCCATAGTCGACACATAGTATTATATTATATAAAGCTACAAACCCATGTACTGACTGACTGACTGACTGACTGACTGACTCACTCACTGACAGAGTTGTTCTCCCAGAAGGAGCGCCGGGGGGTAAAAATGATGTATGGGAGATGTGATCACGATCTTCCGATGAGTAGGGGAAAACTTCCAGATCTTGGAAAACTGCTCCGCATCAGGGAGACACCCAACAGTCTGGCGCAACTATTATATCTGTATCAATTTTTTTTTCGCAAAACCTATTTAAATCTTGGTCAAATTTTATTGCCGGTGAAAAAAAATCAAAATGGCGGAAAAACAAGATGGCCGCCATACAAAATTTTGTTTTTCTAGAAAATGTCTCGGGGGTGAATATGATGTATGAGGGATGTGATCAAAATGTCATGTTGAGTATGGAAATACTTCCCGATCTTCAAAAACTGCTCCGCATCAGGGAGACACCCTACGGCCTGGCAAAACTATCGCACCTAGAACAATATTTTTTTCACAAAACCTATTTAAATCTTGGTCAAATTCTATCGTGAGTGAAAAAAAATCAAAATGGCGGAAAAACAAGATGGCCGCCATACAAAATTTTGTTTTTTCATAAAATGTCTCAGTGGTAAAAATAATGTATGGGGATGTAATCGGAACGTCTTGTTGAGTATGGATATACTTCTCGATCTTGGAAAGCTGCTCCGCATCAGGGCGGCACCCTATGGCCTGGCATAGCTATCGTACTTAAACCAATTTTTCTTTCACAAAATCCATTTAAATCTTGGTCAAATTCCATCACCGGTGAAAAAATATCAAAATGGCGGAAAAACAAGATGGCCGCCATACAATTTTTTTGTTTTTCCTGAAAATGCCTCGGGGAAAATAACTGTGTATACGGTTGTAATCGGAACGTCTTGTGGAGTATGGAAATACTTCTCGATCTTTAAAAGCTGCTCCGCATCAGGGCGGAACCCTACGGCCTGGCGAAACTATCGCATATTTAAATCTTCGTCAAATTTTATCGCCGGTGAAAAACAAAAACAAAATGGCGGAAAAACAAGATGGCCGCCATACATAATTTTGTTTTTCTAGAAAATTCCTCAAGGTCAAAAAATATGTATAGGGGTGTGATCAGAACGTCATCTTGGAAAACTGCTCCGCATCAGGGAGACACCCCACGGCCTCGCAAAACTATAGCACCTAGAACTTTTTTGATTTCACGAGACCTATTTGTCTTGGTCAAATTCTATACAAAGCTTTGAACTAATACAGGACACGCGAGCAGCTTGCTGCGAGCGAACCACGCGACATCTAGTAAATAGAATAAGCTCACTAGTGATGTGCCGTTCTCGGGAATTTTCCCACTTTGGGAATATTCCCGGAAATAAAAGGCGCAAAACTTATGTACAAAGAACTTTATTACCTAATCATTAGGCAGATAACATTATAGAGCACAAAAAGAACCATTTGAAAAAGAAAAGCAGCCAAAATGCTTACTATTAAAGAGTTTTTACAATTGGAAATTTCCCACTTTGGGAACATTCCTGTGAGCGGTACATGACTGCTTACGATTATATTCCTAATTTGGCTACTCAAGGCCAAATGTATCCATCGCTAGATGAACCCAGTACCCACGCCTCATCGACCTTTCTGTTAGACCAACGTGATAGGTGGTGAGCCGTATCGTCGTCATTGGTCGAGCCAACTGTGTTTGTGTAAATGATAAAATTGATAACTAATTGTTGCAATTTGGAACCGGCATTCGAACGGGCGCTCCCCGTTTGAGAAGCAACTCGGCGACACACAGGATTGATTAGGTCCAGTCTTTTACAGAAGCGACCGTATGTCTGACTTTCCAACCCCCTAATCCCGATGGGGACATATCACAAAAATCACTTTGTGATCCCTAGTTTGGTTAGGACAATACCTGATTGTCCGACAATAAGACGATCCGCGCTTCGGAAGGCACGTTAAGCCGTTGGTCCCGGTTACTACTTACTAATGTAAGTACGTAGTCGTTACATGAATCATGTCAGAGGCCTTAGGCAGCTCAATAGTAACCCTGACACCAGGGTTGATGAGGTTGGTAATCCACCTCACAATCCACACGATAGAAAAAAACCCCCTAAGGGAAAATTAACCCCATATAAGTTAGGTCACAAATTTACTTACCTCTGTAACGCATTTCTCGAGAATATGGGTTTTGCTCACTATATTTTCCTTCAATCTTGAGCTCATGATACTAGTTCATTCACTGGGTTAGATCATTTAATCGTTCTCCCCACGACAGTCTGAAGGCAACACAAACATTAGGGTAGTTTCCAACTAGTCAAATCAATTACTTTTTACTAAACGTCAGAACACGAAATTACTATGGAATTTGCATGAAAAAGCATACTGAGACATCATAGTAAAACGTGATAAAATGTCGGACTTGTTATTACGTTTTTCTTGATTAAAATTCATTACCAACATTCCAAGGAAGTAAATTTTACTATTGAAAATTAAGTGAATTACTGACTAATGTATTTAATTACTATTACATGTGACATATTAAGTATAATAATATAAAAATCATTAAAACTGTAAGTAAATCTTTTACTAAAAGTTCAAAATCTCCTTGCAATGTAAATTAAAAACATTGGTTGTGGGTAATTTATTTTTTACGAAATGGCAACACAGGGCGGGCTAACGTCAGGTTGGCTGACCTTAAAATGTTAGCTGTCATTTTTGAGCATACCTGCCGGATCTGCATGACAAACGCGCCGCGCGCGCCGCGAATTACCTATAACTTTGACCAATAAACGATACGAATACTATCTACGTAGATGGACGTCAAACGGCTATTGGTCGAAGGCCTCGATATAGTTCGACGCGGTTACCGTGCAGAGCCTACTGGTTTTCTTATACCATGACTACACAGTTCATTCATAATATTCATGATAGGTATCCTAAGATGTCGAAAGTTGTCTAACTGTTTGAGGCTCTCCCATAATTATTACTGCCTACGTGGTCCACTGGGCGAGCGTTGGACTCACGATTCGCATGTCGTGGGATCGAATTCGAATCCCGATGGAGACATATCACAAAAAAAAAAACACTTTGTAATCCCTAGTCTGGTGAGGCTTTTGCAGGCTGATCACCCGATAAAAAAAGTAAGATGATCCATGCTTCGGAGGGCACATCTCCCTCATTCAGCGCTTATCCCTCATTCAGCGCTTATCGCTATCGACCCACCAGGGTCGATTAATTCTTTCAAATATTTTTCCTCTCAGACGACGCCCTGAGCCGAGGTTCGCGCCCAACAGGGCACCCTCAGGCCTGTTGTCTTATACGTTGTACCGGGTGAGAGCCTTCAGCGCTCCCCATTTGTCCGGCCAAGTAGTTAATGCCATCTGCGGCAAATCTACAATAAGTCAAAAAAAAAAAAAAGGAGGGCACATTTTCGGGTCCGGACCAGCTCCAACAGTCTCTTAAACGTGGTGGCGGACAGAATTGACTGTCCCATTGTGAGGCATTGGATTGACATCCATGTCTCACGCTACGTTTTCTAATGTTAATTTAATATGTGCTTACCAACATAGTATAAGCCCCTTACTAATCATTATGGATGTATAATAGTCCGAAATAAAGTTTAATTTATTTATTTATTAAGCTGTCCCGGCTATTTACATAAGTTTGTACTCGGTCATTGATATCACAGCCTACATTAGAGCAGAAGATATGGGCTTACAGGTGTGAGCTTAAATGAAAAACTGTAATTAGGCGCAAGCGCAAGTTTTATTCAAGAATCACTATACAAAGAGAAAAGTCATGAAACAAGAAAATAATTTATTGAAAAATAAATATAGTTATTTTAAAAGGACGCGGTATGTGATGCGATATTATACATCAAGCATTGATTTACTTACTTGTTACTAAAGTGTAAGAAATAATCATAGGGTAGGCACCATAGAGTAGGTAAATTTTAATAGAGCTATGTGATAAGTGTTAATAATTAAAAGCAGACACCTCAACATTAGCGCCGCGGATGCGGAAGTACTTTCGTGCCGCGCACTCTAGTGTTAATAAATGTCTGTTAGCTAGTTCAATAAGCCATTCACTGATTTATTCATTAAAATACATATATAAACTACTTCAGTCATAAATAAATATATGAATAAAGTTGAAGTTTTGTAAAGTTTGAAACTAAGTCAAAAATATATTTTTGTTAATAAAACTTATTATCAAATTCGTCACTATATTGAGAAATTGAGTCGATAAGTGAATGATTTCATAATTTCGTCATCATCATCATCTATCTAGCATTGTCCCGTTTTTCACAGGGTCCGCTTACCTAACCTGGAGATTTGACACGACCGGGTTTTTACAGAAACGACTGGGAAAACTAGCCCATATAGGTTAGGATCACATACCTCCGTAAATGCATTTCTCGGGAAAGTGGGTTTCCTCACGATGGTTTCCTTCACCGCCTATGTTTGATTTATCATTTCGTAACAGACAAAAAAAATTCTCGTTGTTACACTATATACGTAGGTAGGTGTAACAGTGAAAAATACCTGATACTGGTTATTCTTTATACGCGTGATTTATAGTTCGAAATAATGAAATACCTAATCTGTTTTTTATGTCACTTTACTGATTAAATATCACTGTAATCACTTTATATGGATGGTATAAGTCCAAAATAAATAAATAATTTTATTTTAAATGTCACTTTTCCGATTACGATAATTTTGTTTAATTTAAATAGTTGCGGAAATAAAAATGGAGCCGAAATTAAATACCTAAATATTTATTCATTTAATTGTCTATTTCTAATATTTACAAATTTATCTCTACATTATTAATACTTGGTTATTTTTATTGTGAGAACTAAATTCAAAATTAATTGTTATTTTTTAAAATTATAATACTCTGCCATTAGGACAATAAAACCTTATAAGGTTCTCCTACTATTAACTACTTAATAATTATATATTTTACACAATACATAATAAAATCATGTCATGACTTTCAAATAATATTTTCTTAAAATACAGGCAGTGACTGTTTATACCATGGTAAAATCTTATTCATAACTACAAAAAATAGTATTGTTCTTGATGGACACTGTAGCGTCATCTATCGTCGAGTAGCTAGTACTACTTTTACCTTAATAATAATGATGTTTCATTTCAATTAAAGTATTTAACATTATTCGTGATTGAGAAAATGAAATTTTATTACGCGTTTGTAATAACATCAATGTTCTGTAAGTATTTAAAACTTCAAACAAAGTAAAATTCATGTTTGCAACGCCATCTAGTTTGCATTAATAGAACTAATATACAAGTTTTTCAAGTTGCGGTAAATTGTTTTCATTTCTTTTTTCAGTAATTCGTGAAGTTCGTTGTATCTATTAATTATTGCTGATAATAGTACATTGGCAGCAGCTTGGTATCCAAAACAAGTCCGTATACAGGCTATCACCACTTGGGCCTAATGCCACCAAACGTTTCTGTATATACTTTTGTTCACAACGAGATGTATATCCGAGAGGCAACGAGCATATCCCGTTGCATCCGTCGTTATTGGCCCTGTAACAATAAAAGATATCATATAAATATTATTAGAAAAATAATTATGTTACGTATTATTTATTCGTAGACGTTACGTTAACAATTGTTTTTTCTATTCGATACTAGATGGCAATGAAAAAATAGTTCATAAAACAGTGTACAGATGGCGCTACTTGGTACCGAACGTGAAAATAGGAAAATGTTTCAGTCTTTTTCATCAATATTTTTTTTACGTTTTCTCTTTGATTTTTGCCCAGAAAGCTTTCTATAGGTTCGTTGTACCAACGTTTTGAACATTTCAAACTAAAATGTTCAGCTTTATGACGTGAAATAGGGATGCTAATTATATTATGTGCACGACGGCACGAGCTCGGTCACACAGTATCATGAACGGTGATGTAGCATCATGAACTCGGTGATATAGTATCACGAACTCGTTGATAAAGTATCACTTACTGGCATTTGGTGGCGCGCACGAGTTGCGTCATGTTGTCGGGCATGTTGACGATGTACCGCCACGAGCCCTTGTTGTTGAGTCCGGCGCGCGGCGGCACGAACTCGGTGGTGGCGCGGCAGAGTTCTTGCGTCACTCCTGTCTGACGCCGCGGTCGCTCCGCTGACGTCTCTGCGCTGAAACATGTTGGGTCAAGATGGGATTTTATAATACATGAAGTTGAAAACATGATATCCTGGTTAAGACAACGTTATGTAACTAAAAACGTAAGGAAATCCTGGGCTCAGACGCTTGGACCGTTGAATTCGAATTCATATTTGGATCATAAATAACCGATGTCTATCTAGTAACAGTGAAGGAAAATGTCGTGAAGAAATCCAGATACCTACTTACTCGAAGTTTTCGGTGGTATGTGACCAAGGAATAAAAGAAAGAGGTACCTATGTGAATAAAAATATGAAAGCTGCGATTGGGCTGGTTGTTGGGTAGGTAGTAGTTAAACAAAAACTTTACAAAAAAGGTTATTATAAAGTTAGTGATTATTTAGAAGATATGAATGCATGGGATTAACTGTCTGAGAACTGATATTAGGCAGCTAAATTACTCAATTGTATACCAATATTTTATGTTTATTTTTTTAAATAGAACGTCTATGGCCCTGTGCCGAGGATTTTCTTGCAGCTTCTTTTCCCCGGCTATACAGGTTGTGAGAAGCTGCAGTAGTTTTAGGCGGATAAGACATTCGTTATGTAAAAATTGACGATTCAAAGTGTAACTATGTTACCTACTGAATAAAGATATTTTTGAATTTGAATTTGAGGGTCAGATATAGGCAGTCGTTTCTATAAAAAAACTGGACCTGTCGGGTTCGGTAAATGAAAAACTGGGATAATGTGAGGCTAAATGATGATTATATAGAAGATGCTCACCTAGCTAGCCCGAGTGCTATCCTTAAGGCTTCAGCGCCGCTCAAAGGCCGTTTAGAGGCCGCCTTCACGAGCTCTGCGTTGCGTCGGCGTCGCGAGTGTCGTTGCGATGTCGAGCGAGTGGGGTATGCGACCGACCGCTGCACAGTGACGTCGGACCGGGCTGGTGATATGTACCTGGGAAAATATAATTCAATCATTCAAATGCATATACATGGTGTAAGTGACAATGCAACGAAAAAAAATGTACTAAAAATGTTTCCCATCGGAAATGTTTCATTAAGTTTTTGTTTTTAATAATTAGTTTGGTTCTATGCAGCTTCAAGCACAATATAGGGCTGAAACTAACTAAAAAAAAACACTAAAATTTTCATGATTTTTCCAAAAGGAATTCCACTTGATATCAAATCAGAATCATAGTCTGAATCATCGCGTTTTGAGAGACCTGTATACCTTTATTGCACAAAAATAGAACATAAAAATACTTACACATTTATTAAAAGGAGCACCTACAAAAGAGACCCGTTACTGCTCTAACATTCAAAAATGCTATTGAAATGAACATAATATCGTGTGTTAATAAACGTGTCATTCCTACTCATTGTTACTTGATTCATAATTAAAATTCGAAAATAAAACAACTACGCGCAGAATAAATTCTTCTGAAGACGTTATCACTAATTTTCAAATTAACGAAACAATAATCGGCCTTAACTGTTCTGTAATAGTAATTATACTTAAATAATAAAACTGACAGCAAAAAAAAATTGAATTGATTTTGTGCTAAATTGTGGCAGCGCGTACGATTTTTATTTTATAGCATTCACCCGCGTTTAGGGAAACTCACAAGAAAAAAAAAAATAACAATTATAATTATTAAATAAAATTAAAATCAAATTTAATTATTTTTCTCTTTAAAAATGTAATTTCTTTTACGGCACCAAAACCCGCATTGCTTTTATCAATCTTATTGTATTTCGTTTTAATTACATTTTCAGATTATCACCAGACTTGCGTATTCAATTGTCTTTCTGATCGCAAACTGTGCAATGATGATAGGTATTATACCGAGATATATCTTACAAGCGTGGGAAGAAAGTCCACAATTGCAAGTCTCCTTTATTTCGACACGACTTGCGTAATTAGTAATCCGGGTGCCTATATGTACTTAGATCTATCCCTTTCTTTTTTTTTTGACATTGGGAAATGCGTTACGCGTACAACGCCGCCCGGGGACGACGACGTGGTTATGTGGGACTCCCCGGGTGTCGCCACCCGGTATACCCACTAAAACCCAACGGTGTTCCTCTTTGCCGCCGTGTGGCGGGGATACGGGAACGCAATTGCACACCATCGCGTCCCCGCCGGACTTAGATCTATCCCTGGGCATAGAATAATGCAATAATACTAGGGACAAGACTAGTGGAGTCAATAAAGCCGGAATTTCCTAACTATCTACTTATTTGCCAGGGACAGGTCCGATTATGATCATTTTTATTTGTAGGGGTAGTTTATTAAATCATTTAAAATCAGAAACATCTTTCTCTTCATCTCATTTTTTGTTCAAATGGCAAATATATCTAGAGTATTTTTCTGGTTCTGTACAGAGACTATTGTGTGGGTTGTGAGGTGGATTACCAACCTCATCAAAACCAATCATAAAGGGTTACTATTGAGACCAAAGATTATTGACCCATCATCACATCATCATCACCAGCCCAATAACGTCCCCACTGCTGGGGCACGGGCCTTCCCTATGGATGGATAGAGAGATCGTGCCTTAAACCACCACGCGGGCCCAGTGCGGATTGGTGGTTATTAACGACTGCTGATGCAGCCGGGACCAACGGCTTAACGTGCATTCCGAAGCACGGAAGAGCTCGAGATGAAAACTTGTTTTTGTGGTCACCCATCCTATGACCGGAAATATAACCCATTGGTCTGCTCTCGGGTATCCAACCGGCACTCCCCGCTTGAGAAGCTGATGACACACAGGACCGTAATGTTTAAAATCCGAAAGTTCTTTTAAAATAAGAAGACCATTGTTAAAATACTGTGGGTGGAAATTGGAGTCTTAAGAGGTTAAAAGGAGCATAAAAATAGTTGAAACCAACTTACTTCCACCATTCATTAGGGTTATACTGCGTAACCCCATTGGACGCTTGTCGGAACCAACCCGTCGTGTCGTAATTCGGATATAAGTTTGGAGTGTCGAAGAAATTCTGGTTGTACACTCCCAAATTTGGCGAAATGTCCTGTCTGAACACTTTCTTGTCGTAGTTGTCAAACTGATTTGGACTCCAGTAGCCAGGGGAGGTCTGGTAACCATGGAACCCGAACTTGGAGAAATTTTGGGAAGATTGGTAAGCGTTGATGTTGTAAGGCGAAGGGTCTACTGAGGATGGTGGCTGTAACGGCGTCTTTTGCGAGTAGATATCTGAAACCATAATGAAGAGGATTTTAGGTTGGTTGGTGTTTCTGGTGCTATGTTTCGTTTGGTATGGTAAGATTGTTAATGTGTGAACCGGAGGGCGTATGGAGCATATTCCACCACGCTGCTCCACTGCGGTTGGTGGAGGTGTTTTAACGGCTAATAGCCGGAACCAACGGTGCCCTCCGAACCACGGATTATATTATTTATTCGGACGATCAGGTGATTCAAGCCTGCAATGTCCTTACCAAAATGACAGTGTCACAAAGTGATTTCAACAATGTTCCAATCGGGAATCGAACCTGGAGCTCCAGATCGTGAGCCTAACGCTCTAACCACTAAACCACGGAGGCTGTTATATATTTCGAATAAATAATGTCGACAAAACAACATACCATGGTTGTACCTCGTGTTAAACTTAGTGTTATAGTTCTTCGGAAAGACGTCGTTGACGAGTGAGATCTGGTCGACGTGTGGTAAGGAATTGGGACCATAGCCGTAGGGATAGTCGCCTTTCCTGGAGTCAAAGTCATCTCGGCTCTCGTCCGATAGGAGCGTGCTGATGTCGTATCGTCCGTTTTCTATCAGCTTGCGGATTATTTCCCTGGAAATTGGAAAGTATTTACCAAGTTCTTCTCTCGTGTGGGTTGTGAGGTGGATTACCAACCTCATCAACCCTAGGGACAGGGTTTAGAGCCGCCAAATACCCCTGACATGACTCATGTAACGACTACTTACTTACATCAGTAAGTAGTAACCGGGACCAACGGCTTAACGTGCCTTCCGAAGCGCGGATCATCTTACTTTCGGACAATCAGGTGATCAGCCTGTAATGTCTTAACCAAACTCCCTAGTTTGCAAAAATTACTTTGTGATCCCTATCACAAAGTAATTTTTGTGGTATTTCCCCACCGGGATTTGAACCCGGGACCTCCGGATCGTGAGGCTAACGCTCTACCACTGGGCCACGGAGGCCGTTAATAACAACAATAAATAAAATAAATAGGCGGGAAATAGGCGTGAGTTTATGTATGTATGTAAATAAAATATTTTTTTCCAAGTTAATAGTTGTGATTGGAACCGTGGTAGCTCCTTTTGAAGAACGCTTGACTCGGTGAGGTCGCAGGTTCAAATCCCAGCACGGGCCGATAGCAATGATTTTCGAATTCATTTTTGGATCACGTGTTCAGCGGTGAAGGAAAACATCGCGAAGAAACCGATAGTCCCAAGAAATGTGTTTCGGGGATTAGTTACCGTATTGGGCTTTTTCCCTTCGCGTGAAAACCAGGTCAGACAGGCAGTCGTTTCTGTAAATTCGTTAATTGGCACACAGAGTAATTTAATTGCATTAGGACAAATAACACAATTACAATTCTGTAATTTACTGTACCCATAGCATATCCATAGTGTACCCATAGTGTACCCTGTTGTACCCATAGTGTACCCTGTTGTACCCATAGTGTACCCATAGTGTATCCATAGTGTAATCCATGGTGTATCCATAGTGTAGCCAATATAATAATGTAACGGGACTCACTCAGGATAAGGATCGGTATAAACGCAGTATGTGAGTCCCGGTTGAGCGCAGGGGGGTGTGCGTCCGGGAGGGGCGGGCTCGAAACCGCAGCTTTGCCCGTATGGGCAGCTATATCCATCGCCGCCGCGTGCTAGCGTCCATATTACCTGGAACGAACGAAGAAAGATGTATTAGTACGTGTAAAAAAAATCTAGTCTTTATTTCGAATATTCTTATTATTATTTAATTATTAATAGCACTGCTGGATGCGGGCAGCGCAGGACCGATCGTCGTGGAGATCCTTGGGGGAGGCTTATGCCCGGCAGTAGGCGTCGTACGGCTGATAATGATGATGATGATATATTATAATGATGAGTATATTTGATTTGATTTATTTTTTATTTGATGATGATGAGACCAAGCCCTGTTAGCCCAGTTGGAAGAACGCTTGACCCTCACTTTTGATTCTGTTTCTGTATAATAGTTATTTGTGATTGCTCTGTATTGGGTCACAAGGTAATGAATAAATATTTTCTCTCTCATTCAGGGCAGGAGGATGATGATGATTAAGAAAATGAAACATTTTCATCAATTAAGTCACTTCAGAACCCCGATACCGAACTTCCCTCATTCAGCGCTTATCGCTATCATCCCACTAGCACACCCTGGACACTTCATACAAACAACCTCGTTTTACACAGACACTACACAACGACGTTATCTTATACACGCATCTGTGTGTGTGACATCTGACGCCATACGATTTAAGTCTAAACTGTGTTCGAGGCGGGGAAAGGTAAAACTATCTCAGACTCTGGTGGGGAGAGGAGAGATGTCGTTCTATACGTAGTATTATTCCTCATTCGAAGCCATTAGGGTAGATTAATTCTTTCAAATATAATCCTCTTAGAGGACGCTCTGCGCCAAGGTTCGTGCTCAACTGGGCACCCTCAGGTCTTTTGCCTTAAATTTTGTACCTGGTAAGAGCCCTCAGCGCTCTCCAGTTGTTAACGCCATTTGCGACAAGCTACAATAATTCACGTCAAAAAAATCATTAATTAAATTTACATCAGGCCTATGCCTATCAGTGAGAATATTATGAAACGAAAATGAACTAAACATGCAATTATTTCAGTGTAAAAAAAAAATATTGTGCGTACCATGTTTAAAATTGTGTTCTGAACTGTAAGTACATGCAAATGACGGCGAAACGAGACTTTGCGAAAGGGACCTTTTGCTACCAGGGGATATTTTGCGAAAGGGACATTATGCGACGAAAGGGACTCGCCGTAGTGGGAATCGCCGTTCGGGGAGTCGCTGTCAACGCCACAATTCGAATATTATAGACTGATAATGACTAACATTCTTACATTCTAACGTAATAAGCCGTCGGAATGTATCATTCTAATTACATCAAACGCCTACTTCCCACTAAATGTCAATGTCGCAAGTCTAGTCATACAATGTTGGATATTAATTTGATGAAAGTCTTCATTTGTTGAGAAAGGCCAGCGTGATTTAGTACTTACACTAGTTATCAATTTGTTATTGTCTACCTTAGGAGGCAATGTCAAGGCATTTTTTTTTTGACCTGATTTATTGGAGATTTGCCGCAGATGGCATTAACTACTTGACCGGACAAATGGGGAGCGCTGAAGGCTCTCACCAACGGTCAACGTTTAAGACAACAGGTGTGAGGGTGCCCAGGTCCTCAAGCCCTGAGAAATCTCACCTGGTACAAAATTTAAGACAACAGGTCTGAGACCAGATGGGCGCGAACCTCTGCTCAGGGCGTCCTCTGAGAGGATAGCATTTGAAAGAATTAATCGACCCTAATGGGGAAATTGGCAACCACGCCGGCGGGTCTTTACTAAATACGGAAAAGTGCGAAACTAAACCGTGAGAAGGCAGAACTCTTCAATTTGGAATCCAAGTCAGACATGCGCACGAGTCGCTTTCCTTTACACGGAGAGAATACACAATGAGTGATCCATCTTCCTAACTCCAAACTACACTCTGACACTATGGCATACATTGCTTGCTTTTAGTCCTCTCTTAAATTTTGTACTGCATGAGGGCACTCGGCGCTCCCCACTTGTTCGGCCAAATGGTGACTTCCATCCAGAGCAAATTTAAACAAATCCATGACGTTCCGTGGTAAGTAAAGGCGTTGTGGGAACCGTGGTAGCCCAGTTGGTAGAACGCTTGCCTCTCACTTTGAAGTCGCAGGTTCGAATCCAGCACAAGCCAAACCAATGATAGTCGAATTTGTTTTCAATTTCATGTTTGGATCATATATTATTATCACGTGCTCAAACACACATTCCTGAGAAATGCATTTTCGGAGGTATGTGACGTAACCTGTATTGGGCTTGTTTTCCCTTCGGGTTGGAAGGTCAGACAGGCAGTCGCTTCTGTAAAAACCGGACCTATCAAATCTTCAGGTTAGGTTAGCGGACCTTGTGAAAAACGGCATAATGGTAGGAAGATGATGTTGTGTGGTAAGGACATTGCAGGTTTGAACGATCAGATTTTCCGAAAAAAAAAGACGATTCCGTGTTTCGGGGGGCACGTTAAGGTGATGTGTTTCAGTCAGCTAGGTAACGCTGCGTCAGTAGATGGCGTTACTTCTGCAGTTTTCGTATTTTTTTCCATTTATTCGTTTAGTGTTGAGTTCTGACCCAGTGAAATGTTAGGTGGCGAAATCTTACATACATTATCTTTAAGTTAAGCTACAATTTTGAAGTATTTACTGAAGATATCATATTGAAACATTGCATCAAAAGTTGGTGTCATTTCAATTTGTGTACAAACACGAAGCTGTCACACACACATGCGAACTAGGTTAGCTATTAAAAGAGATGCATAATTTGAAGTCTACTTCTAACTTCTAAATGGCGCATTTGGTAAAGCAGTAGCCGCCATTCTTAGGGTTCACGGTTCAAACCCAACATGCATGTTTTAATTGTTTTTACTTTTTGTATTTTTTTTTACAATTGAATTTGGCGAACCCGTCTATTTGTTACGGAATTTTCAAAAAGTATCACTTTTACCAATAATATTATAATTAAGTATACAATAATTTACTTTGCACTAAAGTACCTTCCGTAATTTCCGTATTTTTTATTTTGTAAAATTCTAATAGGCATTAATCGCATCAGTGAACATGCGGCTAACTAAAAAACTACTGAACGGATTTTCATACGGTTTTCACCAATGAGTAGAGTGATTCATGGGCGTGCTTTAGGGTTTATAATTTATACAAGTATTTTTTTTGTATAAAATGGTTCAAAAATGATGACGAATGTCAAACATAATTATCGTTACAAATATAGCTGACTTGGAGCTTTCGGCGAAAACGCTGCCTGAGCCCATTGAGATATAACAAAACAACGTATGGTTGAATTGTTCCTTTTTTGTAGGTCTACCGAAAACTCCACAATATGTCATAATAATTATATTGTGTATAAAGAATTGTGTATATGTATTGTATGATTTTACAAATAACGATCACAGTACAGTAATAATAAGGTAGATTTTTCCTAAATTGCGTAGGTTCAAACTTTGTCGCATCGCGTTTGAAAGATGTAATAGCGCTTCAGGACGTCCCGCAAGCACGGCGCTGATGTCGCAGTATCCGCATATAATTATTATGACTTGTCATTTAGTTCCAATAAAATCCGCGGGACTTCATACGTATGTCAGTGACAGCTGGTGATAGCATGCGGGACACTTAGCACCTAATCGAATTCTATGTTGTTTTCGCGCCCAGTCCAGACGACTCACAGCGCATTTCTGGACATATATTTACGCGTGGTGTTTATTGTTAGGTTAGTTAGTTCAGGTTAGGACGTCTTTTTATAACGAGGACGTTAAAAAAAGACGAGGCTGGGACGTATTGAAGTAGTATTTCCATATATACGCGGCCTGAAATGGGCTGTTTCGGGGACCTGAACTGGTTGCTGTCGAACTTATTATCACGTTTTCTTGATTAAAATTCATAAATAAGTCAAATAGAAAAAAGAAAAAAGATTTTATTTAGTTTTAGATCTGTCATGATGTCTGTGATGTTTGTTTATTATACATAAGAATTTCAAAATTTATCTTATTTTTTTTCCCAAAGGGCAAGGCAAAGGGAACTATGAACATACAGCCATGTCTTGTGTTTTTTTTCTTGATGATGATTAATGAAATGATGAAACCTAAGCCCCCACCCTCGGAGCAGACTCCTACTCCGAACCCCAAATGAAGTAAGCGGCTTGTTGGCGCAAAGCGAAAATAGATAGGTACACTTTGTTTATTGAATATTTCGATTTAATAATACTATCGGGAATGTTTTCCGACTAATGTGATCATTAACCACAAAACACCACTTCGTATTGATTATTTAGATTATTCAATGAAGAAAGCAACCTTCCCGTTCCCGTTTCCACCAAAAAGTCCGCGGCAAAGAGAATATAAATAAATCTGTATGTTGGATGGAAAAACAATTAATTATAAATGACTACTATTTAGGCCGGCAAATGCAACAACTTCTTTTTTGATTTGGTTTTCCCCGAAGGGTAAGGCAAAGGGAACTATGCCCATACAGCCATTTCATTTTATGTATTGATTTTTTATTATAATATATGTCCTCTTTTAAAACACGGTATTTACCCATTATTTAAAAATGTTTAAATAAGATACGTTATTACAAAAATATTTTTCCAATATTCCTTTTCTCAGATTGTAGTATTTTTAGTTTTTTATTTATATTTATTCTCTTCATACAAAATCTCTTTATAAATTGTCACTGACATTCTATTACACTTGTCAAGTAGTCAAAGCCTTTAGAAAAAAAAAACTATCACGCACACAAACTAACATTGACACCTCTACACGCTCAGCAAATACACTGTAATCTGCACCACTACAAATGTAGAATTGATCAAAATTGAGGGTCTGAAATATGGTACTTCTCGTATTCGGACCCTAAATTTTTGTTAGTTTGCGAAAATAATACACCAAAATATTACTATTTATCGGTTTTATAACAATATTCCTCTATCCGTTTTCCTGTAGCACTGCATCAACTTTTGTATGGAAAACGAATCACCTTAATAGTGACAGTTGACCGAGGCTACAGCCCTAAAAAATATCTCCAACTCGCAGGCAGCATGGTGAAGTATGATCCTATGTTTTTTTTTTTCAAAAGCCATTATTTCTTTTTGGTTTTATCATACAACACACACTTTTGGTTTTATCACAGTTGGCTCGACCATTATATACGGTGATGCGGCTCACCACCAATCACGCTGGTCTAACAGAAAGCTCGGTGAGGTGTGGGTACTTAGTTCATCTTGCTATGGATGTATCTCTGACTACCCCAATTGGGTTAAAGTCGTGAGCTTAGTTATTTTATGATTATCATCACAATTCCATTAGTGGATACTTTATGCATAGGAGGAAAAAAGCGGCGCAAGAAACTCCTTTAAGCTGGCAATGTATCGCAAATAGTTTAGCAAATCTGCGCAAGCGTCGTTGTAACTTTAACGCCGCAGATTAAGTATTACCTGCGCGAAATCAGTTCGCTTTCTGGATTTCCCACTAGAGTGCGAATCTATCCATTTCGCATGACTAGAGCTGTTTCGCAAGAAAAATAGTTGAGTACGAGGGAGGACTTATCTGTAAGAGGTTTCTTCCAGCCAACCCAGAAGTAGTACAAGACTAACTGCGGGAGAATAAAAAGAGGTGCAATATACTAAATATAATAATTGTATCTACATAAAATAATGATGATGATGATGATGATGATGTCCTCCCAGACGTATCCGTCGATGGCGACACCCTTAGCTAGTGTTAGCCTGGGCTCTTGCATGGGCGCGGGCGTGACTAGCAAAACCAAATTTAGTTTTGAAAGTCCTGTTGCAAGAAGCACAATAGAGAGTCCCATTTGAGTTATAATTGTAGTGGTAGGAGGGCTTGGGTCGAGTTTTTCGGATCTGGCGTTTGGCGTCAAGATCTTCAAGACGGGTTCGTTCAAAGTTAAAAAAACATAAAATAATAATAACTATATCAATAACAGATTATAAATATATACAGTTACTCCGTGGTATTGTTATCAACCACACATTCGCCCGAAGGACGTAATATACGATCCTGACGAATCGATTACCCTACGGCTAATCAGATCGCGATAACAAACACTTCAGGACCGCGATACCGACCGCGCCGGCGTGGTCGATTTCTCATTTATCGTTTATCGCTATCGGCAACTATAGTCGGTTCATTCTTTCAAATACAGGGTGTTAGTAACATCGTAACGAATACTGAGGGGGATGATTCAGACCATGATTCTGAGTTGATATCAAGTGGACTTTTCTGTCGTAAAATACATGAAAAAAGTGTTTTTTTAATTATTTTTCGTTCCATACTCTTGCGACGGCAAAAACCACTTGATACTCGTATCAACTCAGAATCATGGCCAGAATCGTCCCTCAAAGTTTTCGTTACCTGTATAATCCGCTGAGATGAAGCTCTGAGCCGAGGTTCGCGCCCAATTGGGCACCCTTAGGCCTGTTGTCTTAAATTTTGTACCGGGTGAGAGTCCTCAGCGCTCCCAATTCGTTCGACTATGTAGTTAATGCCAACTCACGTTAAAAAACGCTTCTGTTGTAAAAAAAACCGTTTCGTTAGAAAGTGTTAACTCATCGAGCTCTTAATAAGGGAGGATTAAGTTAGATTATTCTGTTGAAATGAGTCAATTTTATCTTTATGGCATGAGGTGGGTTGTAGCTTTACGCCTGTATCCCAAAGGGGTAAGCAGAGGTGTATAATAAATATAATATACCCACTCCTTGCAAGCTATGTTTACGGTCTCGAACCGCACAGAGTTTACCTACGTCACGCACAACCTACTTTCAGCCTGCGTGACTATTTCACTTCATCATCAGCCCATTAACGTCCCCACTGCTGGGGCACGGGCCTTCCCTATGGATGGATAGGGAGATCGGGCCTTAAACCATCACGCGGGCCCAGTGCGGATTGATGGTTATTAACGACTGCTAATGCAGCCGGGACCAACGGCTTAACGTGCCTTCCTTCGTCTTCGTCTTATATTGCACTCGCATCTTTCATTAACTTGCCTTATCAACTATATTAAGAGAAGTGGGTGTTCAGACTTAGGGTGGTATTAATAAACCAATCTCAGCTTTGAGACTGCCCTCAAGATTATGTCAATGTGACAGCTCTCATATAAAAACAGGGACTTGAGCATGATCTTGAGGGCAGTCTCAGCTGAGATTAGTTTATTAATACCACCCTTAAACTAAGAACGGGCTCCTACACTATGTTTAAGTCCCTATTGCCGTTAATGGGATGAACAAATAAATTTATGTAGGCGTGCGCTGAGTGAGTGATAGGTGAGTTAAGATGATTGTGTGAGAAGTAGACGAGTAACATGAGTAGTACAGAAGGTATAGAGTATAAAAGGGATGCATAGACAAACGATAGATTGAGTGAAGGAGTGTGGATGAGTGAGAGAGTGATAGAAGGAGTGAGAATGGAAGGAGAGGGGAGAGATAGCTGATGGCGGACGGATACCGTAGTTGGTGGGTTTTTTAGGGTTATATGTACGTTTTTACAATAAAATACCAGATAATATTTTAAATTTGTCAGAAAATAAATTTAAAGCTCTTGTGAAGCTTACTTTATGTATAAAGCTTATCATAAGATTAATGACTACCTAAACGATAAAAATGTCTGGTATTGAATGTGTTCCTCTAGTTATTAAATAACTTGTAATGTATACCCTCATTGGTTTTTAAAAGATGTGTTGCTGTTGCAGTTTCTTGTCATTTATTCTCTTCAGCCATAACACCTTGCGAAATGACGTAAATTCTAAAATGTTACATTGACCTCCAACAAGTTTATCTATGATAATTACGTTGAATAAATGATTCTGATTCTGTAAGACTGAAAGAAAAATATAAAGAATTGTTTGTACCGTACTAGACTGTTAAATTTAGCAAACCCAAAATCCCACATTTATTAATGAAAAATGTTAATAATAGAGCATGGTACACGTTTAAAAAGTTCAATCTGATTGTTAGAAGATTAAAAGATTGCATCAGATTGAAAGTTCCATCAGATTGTGAGCAAGGTTGTCGGTAATGTGAGGTGCAAAGTGTATTCATGTGTGACAAAGTTGTGCTAAATCGATTATGTGTGTGATTTAGTACAATAGGTTGTAAGTGACACATTAAGATTTTGTGTCAAGAACTCCGTTGGAAGGTCAGATGAAAGTGTTTGATACTTGCTTGTTATAATGATTAAGGACATGGATGTTCGCGACATACAATCTTCTATCATGTGGGTTGTGAGGTGGATTACCAACCTGATCAACCCTGGTTCCAAAGGCCCCTGACATGGCTCATGTATCGACTACGTACTTACATCAGTAAGTAGTAACCGGGACTAACGGTATAACGTGCATTCCGAGCCACGTAAATACCACTGACTTTATTTTTTGGTTAGACGTGTCCCCACTGGGAATTGATCCCGGGACCACCGGATCGTGAACCCAACCACTAGACTACAGAGGCCGGTATTTGTTATTGAGTCTTATTTCTTAATGGCTCAAGCGCACATTGTCCTTTTCATAAAATGTCCATCATGCGCTAAACCTCCTTATTGTAGAATAGAAAATCCTTTTCTGAATTTATTATTTTCGCTACTTATCCATATTTCTCATTTTGTCATTTTGAGAAACAAACATGCGCTAGAAGGGTCTTATGATGAAAGTCCGAACAGCGAACGCATTAATGCATTTTTCACAATGAAAAGCTTTTTAAATATAAAGGGGACGGCGCGTACGCAGTCCCCACTACCAAAAATAACGCACCCGAGTTATCCACATTAGGGATAATCGCAGGGGTCAACCCGTCCGCAGTGCAATGGACAGGCCTCGCCCTGGGGGAACCGCCTTCATGATCACGGTGTCCCCTGTGCCAGGTAAGTATGCTTGAATTTCTTTGGACCGAACCTTATACGTTTTTGCCGACAAATCTTAACACCGCGATGTAGAAAATGTAGTGAACGGAACAGCGACATCCAGTGGCATTTCGTTAGAACTAAAATTTAGAGTAACTGGGGCAATGAATAAACAACTTTATGGCCGAGAGAATTGAGGTAAAAAATAGGTTGTGGCTTAGAGTTCGTTCAACCGTTGTGCGCTCGTTTCGTACTGTTTTTTTTTTGTATTATTTAAGCTTCTAATAGCACTTTTTGATTATTTATAATGAATTTAGTTTACCTACATAAGTATGCAATTTTAAGCTAACATAAGAAGAACACAATATTACATATTAAATGTACTTTGTGGTAAGGATAATAATTGGATGGACGTAATTTATAAAATGACTGAGAATTTATAGATCTTTTGTAACAAACTTTATTATAATTTTTATAAATAGCTGTATGCGCTTAATAATAATGGCATATGTGGTTATTTTATCATTAATTATTTCAGTTTTTTTTTAATTTTTCACAAAATATTATATTTTTTAGAAAAAAAAAACAAAAAGACTAGGCAAGATTTCGTCTAAAAATCATCAAAAAAAAAAAACAAATCAAAACAATCAATCAAATCAAATCATTTTTGCATTGAAAGTTTGATTTTGAATAATAATTAACTAAAATTTTATGATCTTTATCTTTTTAGTTAACAAGTAATAATAATAATGTCATTAATTATTGTCTTATCAAACAAAGGACAGTCTCACAAAATGATTTCGACAATGTGCCCATTGGGAATCGAACCTGGACCTCCAGTTCGTGAGCCTAACGCTTTAACCACTAGACCACGGAGGCTGTTGTTAGTTTAACAATACAAAACAAAATAAAATAAAAAAATCTGTTTTTTATTCATATAAAAGACATCAACGCGCACACTATTTAAAAAAGCTTTCAATACCAATTTTCGCTTTAATTTGTTATCCGTTTCTGCTCTCAATTATATCTCTGCCTATCTCTATAGAGATTGAGCGCGTGATCACGAGACTAATAGAGTCATCTTAAGTCATCCAGCAATAAAACGGTGTATAACATTGCATAATTACTGCATTTACAACGCGACCGAGTTAGAAAGTATTTATAGCCACCAGTTTGCAAAGGAAGATACCACTTTCAAATCCAGTAGCGTTATAAGGAAGACATGTCTAGGAACTCGAATGTCGGTGAAAAAAATCGGAAGTGGCGACAAAAAGCTCGCGTTATGTTACAATAACGCAACAAACGTGAGAGAATGACGTAATTGTTACATAGTTGGTTTTCATTGTTATTAACATGACTGGTTGGTTTATGTTTACATACTAACACAACATAGCACTTCTGTTTAAGTTTTATACATATTTAATTATATATAAATATTATACACTTAGATATATAAGTTTGTTGTTGTAATTACGAATGTTGTGTGTACCTGTAATTGGAGCACATACTTATACAAAAACTAATTTAAGACTTGTATTTTATAACTTTACAATATGTGTACTGTTGGTATACCTATCTAAATAAATAAATAAATAGCACAAGTCTGTATTATCCACAGTTTTCAATTCTGCTCCGCACCACGCGACCGAGATGTCTTGGGTTCGAATTCCGGTGGGGACATGCCACAAAAATAAATTTTGTGATGCCTAGTTTAGTTAGGACATTACAGGCTGATCACCTGATTGTTCGAAAGTAAGATGATCCGTGCTTGCCTAAGCTCATTAACAACCCGGAACCAACGACTTAACGTGCATACGTTAAGTCGTTGGTTCCGGGTACTACTTACTGATGTAAGTACGTCGACACATGGGCCATGTCAGGGGTCTATGCGGCTCTATGGTAACCTTGACACCAGAGTTGATGGGGTTGGTAATTCACCTCACAACCCACACGATTGAAGAAGAATTATTATTAGTCTTGTCATATATATGAGTGAATATGAGTTTGCTGTTCGCTGTGGGTGTATAATTATGCTACCTCTGCCTACCCCTTTGAGGATACAGGCGTGGTGCTATGTTATATACGAGTTCATAACTAATTATCGAAACAATAAGCTTTATCTATCTGAATCTGTGTTCGTGGAAAAAGCACTTAAAATTAGCACAGGTAACTTGGAAGGACAATCGCGAATAGAATTGGGTTGCGTACTAAGTACAAGATAACTAAATAAAGACAGATCTAAAACTAACGAAACTTATTTCCATTTTTCTATTTAACTTATTTATGAATTTTAATAAAAAAAAAAAAAAAAACAACAGTAGTCTTTATATGAGCCATGTCAGGGGCCTTTGGCGGCTTGATAATAACCCTGACAACGGGATTAATGAGGTTGGTAATTCACCTCATAACCCACACGATAGAAGAAGAATAAGAAAACAAACCTAATAATAAGTCCGGCCAGCTAATAATAAGTAACAGCCTCCGTGGTCTAGTGGTTAGAGCGTTAGGCTCACGATCTGGAGGTCCGGGTTCGATTCCCGATGGGGACATTGTCGAAATCACTTTGTGAGACTGTCCTTTGTTTGGTAAGGACTTTTCAGGCTTGAATCACCTGATTGTCCGAAAAAGTAAGATGATTCCGTGCTTCGGAGGGCACGTTAAGCCGTTGGTCCCGGCTATTAGCCGTAAAAACACCTCCACCAACCTGCATTGGAGCAGCGTGGTGGAGTATGCTCCATACCCCCTCCGGTTGATTGAGGGGAGACCTGTGCCCAGCAGTGGGACGTATATAGGCAGTTTATGTAATAAGTCCGACTTTTTATCATGTATTTCTACGATGTCACAGTGTGCTTTTTGATAAAAAAATTCATCCCACTCGCGTTAGATAGAGTAAGAGAGAGAATCACTGCCCTATTTTTCCTTAAAAAGTAACAAGGAGAATGCTACACCGACAAGAGCGTGGCTCTTAATATTTTTTTTACGGGACTTATTGTAAATTTGCCGCAGATGGCATTAACTACTTGGCCGGACAAATGGGGAGCGCTGAAGGCTCTCACCCGATACAACATTTAAGACAACAGGCCTGAGGGTGCCCAGTTGGGCGCGAACCTCGGCTCAGGGCGTCGTCTGAGAGGAAAAATATTTGAAAGAATTAATCGACCCTAGTGGGTCGATAGCGATAAGCGCTGAATGAGGGAAATTGTCGACCACGCCGGCGGGGTTGGTATCGGGGACTCTTAAATTAATGATTATGATGTAGTGTAGTTATCACTAAAACAGTTTTCTCGACCATTTTATAGACGGCGATACGGCTCACCAACTAACACGTTGGTCTGATAGAAAGCTCGGAGAGGTGTGGGTACTTAGTTCATCTTGCTATGGATGTGCCTTTGTTTACCTAAAATGGGATATAGTCGCGACCTTATGTTATGTTTAGTCATCATCATCACCAGCTTATTAACGTCCCCACTGCTGGGGCACGGGCCTTCTCTACGGATGGATAGGGAAATCGGGCCTTAAACCACCACGCGGGCCCAGTGCGGATTGGTGGTTATTAACGACTGCTAATGCAGCCGGGATCTACGGCTTAACGTGCCTTCCGAAGCACGGAGGACCTCGAGATGAAAACTTTTTTTTTGTGGTCACCCATCCTATGACCGGCCTTTGCGAAAGTCGCTTAACTTCAATAATCGCAGACCGAGCGCGTTAACCGCTGCGCCACCGAGCTCCTCAATATTAATATTTTGATAGTATTATACGTAATTTTCTTTACCATACTCATTGTATCTGTTTATAAAAACATACATGTCAAATGTATTAGCGCCGCCTAATTGTTAATTTATACCGCTGTAGTGCGTGAAGAAATAACACTTTAGTCAGCGACTGTACAGCCTCGCTCCATTTGCATACAATTACTTTACAATAGATCTGGCTGCATATTAATTAAATGTAAGTAATATTTACACTGCGGAACCCGCCATAGGTATTTGCAATATGCCCTGGCCATTAGTCGTAGTTTGTTTTTCAATGTGTTAATAAATAATAAATTAAAATTCGAAGGACGTAATATACGATCCCGACGACCCGATTACTCTAGCCTTAGAGGCAGCCAATCAGCTCGCGACACCAAACACTTCAGGACCCCGATACCGATCCCGCCGGCGTGCTCGACGATTTCCCTTAATCAGCGCTTACCACTATCGACCCACTAGGGTCGATTAATTCTTTCAAATATTTTTCCTCTCACACTACGCCCTGAGCCGAGGTTCGCGCCCAACTGGGCACCCTCAAGCCTGTTGTCTTAAATTCTAGGTGGGGACATATCACAAAAATTACTTTGTGGTCCCTAGTTTGGTTAGAATATTACAGGCTGATGTAAGTATGTAGTCGTTACATGAGCCATGTCAGGGGCCTTTGGCGGCTCAATAGTAATCCTGACAGCAGGGTTGAAGAGGATGGTACTCCACCTCACAACCCATACGATAGAAGAAGATCTGCCTAAAAGTTAGGTAATAAAGCTGGTTTTACTTAACTTTTGTATTTTTTTTAATGTTGGGATTGTTCATACTTTGAGAACAGCATGCCACTGCTATAAACTTACAGCACAGCAATAAACTTGAATGATTGATTGATAACATAATATTATGTCACAGACTAGACATCTGGCTCAATCAATAATTGTATCCGTCTTTTTGTCTACATTTTTTATCCCTTTATAATTATAATACAATAAAAACAAAACAAATATAAAATTTTCATTTGAATTGATTTAATTAAATCATTGAACTTTTTTGTTCGCTAAATCTAATTCAAACATCTGTTTATGGTTCTTTTTATTTATATTACTTAATGTTCCTTTAGTTATTAAAATCGAATTTTGAATTTGAATCTCCTTAATCGTAACACCTCACGGAATGACGTAATTTCAAAAATGTTAAATTGACTTTCAACAAGTTTGAATAAATGATTCTGATTTCTGACTAAGTATTATGTATTCACATGCGCCTATTTCCCACCGGGGTAAGCAGACTTGGATATTTCTATTAACCGAATGATATATAAATAAATGCTAATTTAATGACATAATGTACTCGATTGACAAGTTTAACTGTTACATTTATTATGTAAAAGGTCAGTCACCCGGACTTTACGTATAATCACACCCCGGACACTTCATACAAAAACCTAATTTTACACAGACATTACACATTGACGTTGTCCTATACGCGCATCTGTGTGTGTGACGTCTGACGATGGAAGACTAAAGTAAGACCGTGGGGCGGTGAGGTACGGTCACGAGCATTAATATGTAAACACGTTAGTACCATGTCACATTAACTTTTTTTGACAAGTAAACTGTAAGTCTCACTAAATGTCAAATATGTTAGTGCGACAGAGTCCTAAAGTGGGTACATTATATTGCTCATGACTGTACACCTACCTCAGCAGCTGGTGGGGAGAAGAGAATTGTCATTCTATCTATCTATCTATATCAGCCTAAATTTATATCCAATTTTGGACGTAGGCCTCATCCATGTTTATCCATTGCCGACGATCCTGGCTATCGACATCCAGCCATATCCTGCGTGCTGCACAATGTCGTCCTTCCATCTCATTGGTCATTCTATACGTAGTATTATTCCTTATTCTATGAAATAAAATGAAAACTGAACCAAGCCCATTCTATCTAAGGACTTCCAGACGTACGACGGGTTACCATCCTCAGCCGGTTGACATACTTTTACTTGGACCCACCAAGCGTTTCCCTTCATCCTTGTAACTTGGGGTCCTTTAAGTCACCGGTGAAAAGTAATCTTCTGGGTAAGCTCGCTCCACCGTTGACCCCTTCTTCGTGGACGAATGGGGTCAAGTGCTAACCCATCTTAATAAAAAAGAGAACTGGCCACGGACGCGTGCGCAGCCATTTTGAGTAGTAAGTGTAGTAACTATTGAAAGTGGTATTGTACCTTTTTTTTACGAGTGATTGTAATTCTTGCACTAATTTTATTCGTGAGACACGGAATGAAAGACAACATATATGCATCACGCCTGTATATCCAAAGAGGTAGGCAAAAAAGTACATAGTTAAACATTACCTTTCTGCAGGCTTGGTTATCGCGACAGGTGTAAATACCCACTATTTCCGTCCCTTCTCTATCGTGTGGGTTGTGAGATGGATGACCAACCTCATCAACCCTGGTATCAAGGTTATTATTGAGACGCCAATGGCCCCTGACATGACTCATGTAACTACGTACTTAAATCAGTAAGTAATAACGATAGACGGCAGTGTATAATGGTTGAGCCAACTGAGTTAGTGGAAACTGAACTTAAAGTAAATTAATAACTCCTTGATGTTTATGCCTCACCTATATAATAAAATTATTCAGTAAATTAGATATTCATCATCAATTTAAGAGCCATGTTCTTGTCGGTGTAGCGTTTTCCATTCCTATCTATCAAAGGCCAATAACTTGACTTCCCTATAAGACACGCCGTTAACCTTTTCTTTAATCTGTCCCATGTAAGCTCTTCTTGGTCTTCCCCTTCCTCTCTTTCCTTCTAGCTTTCCTTCTATGATGTTTTTAATAAATTCGTCGTATCTTATTAGGTGTCCAATCATCTTGCCTCTTCTGTCCTCAATAATTCTCAGTATTTGTCTTTTTCCCTTACTCTTACTAGCACTTCAACTTCGATATTACAATACATTTATTATTATAATAGAATATTACAATTTACATTATTATTATATATTACAAATTCTGCAACACGGATCTCCTCGTCTAACTTGTTCTAATCAAACAGACAGACAATCAGATTATTTGTTTTGTTATGTCACGTTTATGATCGAGTGACAAGTGTGACTATACGTACTGTTTGACACAGGCCTAATTATAACGCACGAACATGTTAGTTATTTAAATATTTTAATCAGTTTAGATAAAAAAAAATTTACTCTAGATTTTTTGTGCTATTGTCTAATCTAGTGGGGGAACTGAATGTATAAGATTAGCTTAGACAAAATTGATTGCTTTTTTATATAGTAGCAAATGTAAATGGTTCCTAGATATGTCACAAGAGACAATTCAGAAAAAGTCAAGTCACATAACATAATATATATCACATTCGTTTTCCGGGGTATATAAATAGTTAATAACAATAGTTGTTGTTAGTAGTTGGTTAGTTAGTAGTTTGTGTTAGCAAATAAATTGATTTGATTTGATTTAGAATGCAGCGCCTATGATTAATTACAAACATAATTAATATAAGCTCACCACTATATCTCACAAAGTGATTTTAGTGATATGTCCCCACCGGGATTCGAACCCGGGGCCTCCGGACGAGCCCAACGGCCCCTAGTAAGGTGTCTCCGAAAGTAAGATGATCCGTTAGAAAGGCACGTTAAGCCGTTGGTCCCGGTTACTACTTACTGATGGAAGTATGCAGTCGTTACATGAGCCATGTCAGGGGCCTATGGCGGCTCAGTAATAACCTTGACACCAGGGTTGATGGGGTTAGTAATCCACCTTACAACCCACACGATAGAAGAAAAAGGTATACAAGCGTGTTGCTGTGTCATTATTATTCTGCAATAAAGGACTAATTGCTCTAGAGCAATAAGACCGCCCAAATTGTATTGTTGAAATTTTAGTTCTGTGCAATAAAGTATATTTGATTTTGACTAAGTAAATAAATAAATTATTAGAAGGATCATAACTGCGTAGAAATTGCAATGAACCTGATATTCAATGTCATTGTTATAAATTAATCAATTTTACAACCCACAGCCGCAATTACAACATAATTAAGCCATAAATAAGGTTCTATGTTCACTACTTTGTTATTTGCTATTTATTTATATTGACACGCCTTTTGTTTTATGTCTTTATTCAGTTTTTTTTTTAAATAAATAATATCGAAAATGAAATTGTATATAATAATGTCTACTATTCCTCAATTGAAAAGAGAGAAAGAAACGTTTTGAGAATCCATTTTCTTTTAATTTTGACGTTAGGTTTTTTTGCATTAATTAGTCTTTAAAAAACCTTGTATTTTAAGTATATTTTTATAATAAAGCGGCAAGAGTTCCCAAGTATTATCTATTCCAATGATTCATGAGAGAGACATGGGATTTCCTAACAGGTGTCACCTTGACCTTGCGCCTCGCTTTCTTTTCGCCGCGCATGCGATGGATGTTTACGTCGCATGCGCTTGCGCAACCGACCCCGTACGGCGTCGCGGAAATGCTAACGACTTGGAAAGAGTTTAGATATTATATTTTGTCTATTTCTGGGACTTGTTTGTGGAATTGGGATATCCATTAGGGTGTTCCAAATTCATTCTAGTCGAGTACCTCACTATCAAAATCAATCGACATTTAGTTTATTCAAAAAAACACCTCCACCAACCCGTAGTGGAGCAGCGTGGAGTATGCTCCATACCCCCTCCGGTTGATTGAGGGGAGGCTTGTGCCCAGCAATGAGACGTATATAGGCTGTTTATGTTTATGTATGTAGGGTGGTGGAAGTAAAATTGAAACAACTCCAATACTTTTTGGTTTCTTATATTTTTCCTCACTTTTCAATTTTCCCCTAACACAACCGCGCTTTCCCCAATCTCTCTGTCGCCATCTTCCTTCCCCCTTCCTCTCTCCCCTCTCACTCCCCCTCAGGACACGTTCATAAACTTCACCTCACACACATCACGTTCATAATAAACTTTCATTCCCACAATCGGCCATCCTACAATTTGTCTGCCCTCAGACAAGTACACTTATAACACTGTGAAACATCTTATAAAATATTATACTGACACTACCTTTTAACAAAACTAATTAATTGTAAACAAACAACTACTGACTCTTACATTGTAGCAAAATACTCACTCTGCTGGCTCTACATTATAACAACAAAATTAAACAATCCTTGTTTAAACAAATTACAACAAAAGATAACCAAAACACCTATATTTAAATAAGACCAACATTATCTCACTTCGATGCCAGTAACAGAACAAAAAAAAAACACTTCTTACTTTCAAACTTCTTTTCCAAAACAAAATTATTACTTAAAGTTAGTATTAAACACCTATTATCAAAATTCTTCACTACATAATAGGTAGGGATCTTCTTTTACAAAAACAAATGACTTTCTTAACTAAACTCTTCATCTTATATAAAAAATCTACTACTTATCCAATTATTATTTAATGAAATATAGAACTACTTATATATTTTTTTTTTTTTTTTTTTACATACTGAAACATCCTTTACTCAACCTAAATGAATTTCTTACGAAACTTGTATAAAAGCAAAAACTTATTCTGTATAATAAAAACTTAAACTTACTCCTTGTTTCATTTCCTATCCCTTTTTTTTTTTTACATTTTACTTTTACTTCTCATAGTGCAGAACTACTTTAAATGGTAAACAAATGTGTGACTACAACTTCCAAGGAAGTGTAGATTTAGAGTTAAGTAATTACTAATTTGATAAAGTTATTAATACAACACTTTTAATAGACACTTAAACAATTTGACACAAAATCTTTGAAACAATGACTTAAGGCCATTTGACTTACAACTTGGGATGAAATCCTTAGCTAGACAATATTAAACAGTTCACAACTTCTGACTTGAAGAAAATATTATCTTACTAAATAGTAACTACTTTTTTTATTGTTAAAGTCATCTACACAGAATTAGCATCATGAAAGTTGCATTCGCTGACCAATGCTACCATACCTGATAAAAGAAAATTACACCGAAACTACATATTCGTTCTCTACAACACTGATTCCATACGAAATTAGGAACTACTCTAGGTATACTGACACTAATGTTGTGAGACAAAGGTACAACTGAACTAAGGCCACCGCTTCATATAGTCAACACCAGTGGTTGTCTTTATTGGTCCTTCCTTACCTCTATCTATCTTCTCTACTTCATATCTGTCTCTTCCAAGTTCTTTCACTACTCTGTATGGTCCAAAGAATTTCTGTTTTAATTTTAAAGCATTGCCAAACTGTGTTCTTTGTATAGCAACAATGTCACCTTCTTTATATTTCTCTCCCTGCTTCCTTCTCGTGTTATACGTTCTTCTATTCTCTTCTTGAATTTTTAAAATTTGAGCTTTAGCCATTCTTCTCATTTCATCCCTTTTTTCTACGAATTCTTTTCGGCCTTCTTCTTCTAAATATTCCAAAATTCTAATATCTTCTTTTGTTCTCAATTTAGCTCCTGTTAGTAATTCAAATGGTGAGGTATTTATAGATCTCTGGTATGTACTATTTATGACCCTCTGCAACTTGCTCACATGCTTGTACCATTGTGTAGGTTCTTCAACACACATTTTAGTTAATGAAGAAATAATAATTTGGTTCATCCTTTCCACTTGACCATTTCCTCGTGGAATTCCAGTTGTGATTGTAACATGCTCTATGTCTTCTTCCTGACAATATAGTTGGAACTCATTTCCAGTGAAAGCTGTCCCACGGTCAGTGACTATACGTCTTGGATTGCCATAATCCTTTTGATGGAGCTTCAACTTCTCAACGGTCTCCTTTGCAGTCACTGTTTTAACTGGATAGATCCACACAAATTTACTGTACCCATCTATAATAGTAAGAATGTAATTATACATTTTCTTTGTAGCGTCCAATGGTCCCAAATGATCACAATGTAGTGTGTCAAAAGGTAGGTCTCCTTTCTCAATAGGGTTTAATAATCCTTCTTTCTTTCCAGTCTTTCTGCTTGCCAATAAACACGGTACACACATGGAAATTACCTTGCCAATCTTCTCATCTAACTTTTGGATATAATAGTCCTGTTCCACAATGTCTTTAATTTTTTTCTTGCCAAAATGTCCTATTCCATGAGCTCTCTTTATAATTTCTAAGTCCATATCTTCTGGTACCATTAACTTCTTTTCCAGCCCTTTGTAAATAATGTCATTTTCTAAAAAATAGTCTTCATAATCTTTTATCCTCAACACTTCTCTAATTGCTTTTAACTGTGCATCTTCTTCTTGTGCCTTCTTTACGCGTGCCTGCAATTCTATGTTAACATAGCATATATTCCTGCTAAGGGAGTCCACGTGTTGCATTCTTGTACCGGATCGATGTTCGATTTTGTAATCAAAATCCTGCAAATACAGTATCCAGCGTGCCACCTTAGCTGATACATCTTTCTTGTTGAGGGTCTTCTGAAAAGCTTCACAGTCAGTAACTATTTTAAATGGAATGCCGATAAGATACCTTCGGAATTTCTTTACGCCTTCCACCACCGCCAGTGCTTCGAGCTCATAGCTACTACAGTTTTGCTGACACTCAGTCGTCTTCCTGCTCATAAAATGCACCGGATGAAGCTCCCCATCTAATGGATCTTTTTGTAATAAAATTGCAGCATACCCATGTTTGGATGCGTCTGTATGTAATTCGGTTTCCAGATGAATGTCAAATATTCTTAAAACCGGTTCACTGCACAACTTTCCCTTTAATTTATTAAATGCTTTTTTCTGCTCTTCATCAAATCTAAAATCTCCTGATTTTAATGTGTCACTTAGTGGTTTTGCAATCATGGCATAATCTTGAATAAACTTTCTAAAATATGACGTTAGACCTATAAAGCTATGCAATTCTTTTAGGCTTGCCGGTTCAGGAAAGTTCATAACTGCTTTTGTTTTCTCCGGAGAGGGCTTCACGGTTCCACCTTCAACAATATGCCCTAGGTACTCAACGGATTTCTTAAGCAACTGTGTCTTGTTCCAATTTATATCGAGCCCATACTCTGCTGCCACTTTCAATACCTCTTTCAACCGTTCAATCCCTTGTTTCTCATCCTCAGCAAGTATAATCACGTCGTCAATGAATACAAGAACAATCCCTCTTCGTATGAAATCTGCAAATATTATGTTGATGTATCTTGTGAAGTACTTTGGACAGATGGAAAGTCCGAATGGTGCTCGTAGAAACTCATACTGACCTTCAGGGTTGCTTGTCACAAACGCAGTGTACTTCACTGACTCTTCTTCAATTGGTAAATGGAAAAAACCATTTTTCAAATCCAATGTGCCGAATATTCTTGCTCTGCATAACTTGTCGATGTGATCATCTATCACTGGTAGTGGGTGCTCATCTTTCACCATCTTCTGATTAAGTTTTCTGTAATCTACGCAGACTCTCGTATTTCCATCTTTCTTCTTTACTAAGACAAGCGGACTTGCATACTCCGAATAACTTGGCCGAATGATTCCTTTTGCTAACCATTCATCAATCTGCTGCTTTACAACCTCCTCTTCAGTCAACGCCAATCGTCGTGGACGTTGTGATACTGGCATGTCGTCTTTTAACACTATCTTCATCTTTATTGGTGCTTCCTTCACTTTCAAAGGTTGATAACTGTCAATAATCTCTTGAATAATTGGCATTTCACTTCGTTCATCTAAGCTAGAAAGTATACACATCTGATACAGACTATCATAATACTGCGGCCTCACCTCAATCGTACCTCTGTTCACTATAAGCATTGTGGTTACTAAAAAAGGTTGCCCTAAAATAATCTCATATGGAATCACGTCAGTAGGAACAATGTAAAATGGAACATGGTAAGTATGGTTATCAATTAGCAAATCGGTCGTAAACTTACCCATCGAATGCACCTTACATGATCCCAGTCCTGTTAGAGACATCCTTTCACATTGGTAATCTGAAATGATACATCGAAATTTAGAAAATAACTCGTAAGTAATTAAATTTAAGTCACTGCCGGTATCAATTAAACATTCAACGGAAAATCCACATATTTTTGCATTTTTTACGCACTTGTTATAATTTTCTCCTTTGTTTACACTCAAAATGCTCCGTTGTTCACTCGTTCCGACTGCGTTCGTGTGTTCACTCGCTCCGAACGTTTCGATCGCTAACTCATTCGCCCTGATCGCGCTCGATAGCTCTTTCATCGTTCCGCTCTCGTATGCAGCGCCCTCTTGCGAGTGATCCGGCGATTGAACGAACATAGATTTGTGTTCTAACTTCGCGCCATCGTGTGAACCCCGTGAGTTTGATAATGGATTCTTGCATTCTGCACCAATATGGCCGTATGAATTGCACCGAAAACACTTCAATCCTTTCGGACATGACGTCGCTAAATGCCCTTTTTCTCCACAGTTGTAACATCGTGGTTGAAATGTACCTTCTTGTTTATTAACAGTAGTCGTCTTTATGTTTCTAACTTCATTACCACGCCGTAAAAATGCTTGCTGTTTCTTCGATTTTTCCGTAAATTGTTCGTACAATACTAATTTTTCTTTAAGTACCGAGTATGTCGTAACACCGTAAAATAGTAACTTGTTCGATTCGTAGTCTGAAATTCCGTCGATGATATATTGTATGGCCACGTAGTCCGGAAACTTCGCCCTTTTTCCCAGCTCCTTCATTGATAACATGTACTGGTAAAATGTTTCATTTGGGCGTTTCTTACGCGAACTCATAATCTCGTGCATTTGTTTCGTATTTATGACTTCGGGAAATTCCTTGAGAACAGCAGTTTTGAGATCGTCGTAAGTTTTGAATGCACGTTCCGTCCTCAACCATAACTCTGCCGTGCCTGCAAGTGATCTTCTCGCTATGACCAATTTTTGTTGAGCTGTCCAGCCGAATATCTCTGCATTGTCGTCGAGGTCTTGCGCCCATTTTACCGACGAGTATGTCATATCCTCACCGGTAAATTTCGGTACTGACTCAATAGTCTGCATAGTCATGTTTTTCTCCTCGGACATCTTTTCGTCGTGATTTGCGTCGTAAAAACTATCTTCGTATATTTCGTCGTCGCAGCGATCCACATTCCCTCGTTGTACGTCGTGTGAGGTTATGCGCACCACGCCTCGTGATTCCTTGTTACCGTCGTCGTCGTGATCCGTCGTAAACATCCAGCGCACCCTTTTTTTATTGTTATCCCGGACGAGCAGTTGTAGGGTGGTGGAAGTAAAATTGAAACAACTCCAATACTTTTTGGTTTCTTATATTTTTCCTCACTTTTCAATTTTCCCCTAACACAACCGCGCTTTCCCCAATCTCTCTGTCGCCATCTTCCTTCCCCCTTCCTCTCTCCCCTCTCACTCCCCCTCAGGACACGTTCATAAACTTCACCTCACACACATCACGTTCATAATAAACTTTCATTCCCACATGTATTTAATTTATACACTTCTCTATTCTTCTATCGTGTGGGTTGTGAGGTGGATTACCAACCTCATCAACCCTGTTGTCAGGGTTACTATTGACCCGCCAAAGGCCCCTGACATGGCTCATGTACCTAACGACTACTTACATCAGTAAGTAGTAACCGGGACCAACAGCTTAACTTCTCTATTACGTTATGGAGTCCCATTAAAAATTTATCAATTTTAAAAAAATCTATTAAAGAGTGCAAAGTACACGTCACAGGGCAGTATTTCCATACAAACTCTTTATAATTCGGTTAAAGTTTTAGTGATATTCTACGAATATTTGGAACAGTTACTTTGCACTCTTTATTAGTTTTTTTAATTAATAGATATGGGACTGCTTAACACTTTAGTATAATATCTGGTTCTTAGAGAACTGTGAAACGTGTGAATGAATTCAATTTGCATAATTTATGTCATCTTCAATTTAAAAATAGTGACACGCTATGGGGGTAGGCAGAAAATAAATCGTATTGTATTGCTTGTTGTCTCACAGAATGTAGAATTGTAGTCTGACTTATAGTAGAAATATGATTAGATAGGTACTTATAAGCACTTTTTAGTTAGTTCATCATGCGATGAATGTAACTCTGATTACCCCGATAGGGCATATAATCATGAGCTTTTGTGACGTATGTCATGTTGTGAACTTATCGAAATATTCATAGCCAGTACAGTCATGAGCAATATAATGTATCCACTTTAGGACTCTGTCGTACTAACATATATGACATTAAGGCTTCGGTCTCGAATTTTGCGGGCAGCGGAGCGGCAGCGGCGGCGGCGCGGGAGAGGGGCGGGCAACGCATATCTGTTCTCGAAACCAGCGGGCAGATCGCGCGGCACTGTAGCGGTAAATAATCCCATTAGCTACTAATTAATTTGTAAACCATAATAAACATTGTAAATAACATAATAAATAATTTTTATATTCACCTACCTTCAATATTCAGTTCGTTTTTTATTTCTTCCCATAAACGATTGATTATTCTTCTATTTTTATGGTTCACATCTTTGCTGTTCCATATGGGTCTCCTCTCAAAGATTGCCGAAATAATTTGCTCTTGCACGTCCGAGGACATTTTGATACCTACGTCACGAAAAAAAAGTACAACACTATACTACAATGCAGACGCGCAACGGTCACCGCTCGACTGGAGTGCACCGCTCGTTGCCCGCCCCCGCGCCGCTCCCGCGCCGCTGTTTTCGAGACCCAGTCCATTTGACGATACGCATAAGATCCTGCCGCTCCCGCGCCGCCGCCGCCGCCGCCCCGCTGCCCGCAAAATTCGAGGCAGAGGCCTTAGTGAGACTTACAGTGCAATTTATCAAAAGACATCATGTGACATGGTCCCAAAGTGTATGCATATTGATGCTGGAGGCCGTAAATTATAATCTAGAATCAATATTCAAATGAAGTTTGAGTTTAATCGGCCGTCGGGTCTTTTAGAAATTTCTTTCGAGATGGATTCATAAATTGATGTCCCTCATTAGATATAAGTAATTTACACCGAATTGATTAGACGATAAAGTTGGAATTTCTTTAATGGGATATATTATTTTTATAGATATTTTTAGACTGACATTCAGCCGTATAATATAACTTTGATAAGATTTGAATATGTTAAGTAATCGTTTGAATCTACAGACACTGATTTTATGTTTTACTTAATCTTTCTTCTATCGTGTGGGTTGTGAGGTGGATTACCAACCCCTTCAACCCTGGTGTCAGGGTTAGTATAGAAATAAGAAAATGTTTTTTCGTTTGTTTTAGATACGTCTTTACTTAGTAATCAGAATTTCGTAATTTATCTTGAAACTAGTACAGTCATGAGCAATATAATGTACCCACTTTAGGACTCTGTCGCACTAACATATTTGACATTTAGTGAGACTTACAGTTCAATTTGTCAAAAAAGTTAATGTGACATGGTACCAAAGTGTGTACATATTAATGCTCGTGACCGTACATACGACCCAATTCAAATATACTTCTATTTCGCTAATTAGTGCAGTGGAAAGTGACGGTATTTTAATGCAAAAATGGTAAATCGGAGGAGATTGAGGTTATGTTTCTTTTAGCTACTGAATACAAAAAAATAAGTATAATAAAAAAAAAAATGTCTTTAAATATTAGGAAATAATGTCACCTGATTGTACGAAAGTAAGACGATACGTGTGTCGGAAGGCACGATTAGGCGTTGGTCCCGGTTACTACTTACTGATATAAGTACGTAGTCGTAACATGAAGCATGTCGGGGGCCTTTAACGGCTCAATAGTAACTCTGACACCAGGGTAGATGGGGTTGGTAATCCACTTCACAACCCACACGATAGCCGAAGGAAAAAATGTTAAATTGACCTTTAACAAGTTTATCCATGATTACGTTGAATAAATGTTTCTGTATCAGATTATTGCAATAAATGTCTCGATTTCTACTCGCATTATTAGTCAGCTGACTGTAGAGAACGAATGAATATGGTATCTTAGACTGATTAATATATTAATTATGCATCTAATATATTCATCAATGGAACCGAACCGTCGTTATACGGAGTGTTACTTAACAGCAAATTATTTCACCGGACAGGAAAACAGATCCTATGATTAACAGCACAAGACACATAATTTCTGTAGTAAATAGATATGCTAGGGGAATGTACCCAGGAAATGTGCATTCCGTGTTTGTAATTTCTGGAATTTGAAATTCTTCCTTTCTATGTTTAATTTCTGGAAAAAACTAAAATAATCGAATTTAAATTTCTTTTTTTTTGGTTCAAAATTCGAAGCCGTTTCATCATCAATTTAAGAGCTACGCTCTTGTCGGTACAGCATTTCCATGCTACTTTTTTAGGGAAAAATAGGGCAGTGGTTTCCCTCTTGCCTTCCGCCCCGCAGTACTCTGTCTGACGCAAGTGGGATGGCGCCCAGAGTAGACTATTACAAAGCCATACCAGGACTCCTGTCCTCCGCCTCTGAATAGTACTGACAGTTACTGTTGCCCTCTGTCAGGTTCCAGGTTACAGTCCCTGTGACTTGCCCCTTCCGTCTTGCATTGCCGTACCGATGGCTCTCATCTTCGCCTCTTCAACCGTTGAGGTCTTCACCCGTATCCCTGGGCAAGGGTTCTACGTTATACCCCGTAGGTCTGGGTCCCTATTCGAACTCAGCCACCATCTCACTCCGGCCTACTGAAGTGAGCCCACCCCCGCGGCAAGAACGCGCCGAACAGGAATCCGACGAAGCCGTTTATTATCCTGAATATGAGGAAATAAGTAATTAGCCTATATATATTTATTGAATTTCATCATTATCATTAATTTACGAGACACGCCCTTTTCGGTACAGCATTCTCCATTCATGTCTATCAAAGGCCAATTGTTTGACTTCCTTATAAGACACGACGTTCGCCTCCTCTTTAATTTGTTCCATGTAAAGTTGGTCTTCCCTTTCTACTTTTTCCTTCTATCTTCCTTTCTATTTAAATTATACTCCACAAAACTCAACTTTTGACCTTATCATCTTCGAGTACAGTTTCGAGTAACCACTTTAAATTGTCGTTTGGTTAAGAGTACTCGGACCTTGAGACAGAAATATGAAAGTATTATTTATATGCGTTGCTTAATAGTGCTTAGGTTCAAATATGTCGTCACGATGCTTCTGCAAAGAGATTCGTCATACTTGGGGTTGTACGTGCTACCAATGGTGAAGGAGCTATGCATATAATTTATTATTATTATTGCGCATGGCAGACAAAAATAAAATATCCTGCGTGGTATATGATCCATATTAAGCTCGCCTAAACAAGTCTCTGCCGCATCCGTCACACAATGCAGCTCGGCTATACCACCTGGGAAACGGTAACTATAGATAGATAGATAAAATATTTACTTTAATGTTACATATAATGTTAACTTAATTGCACACAAACACAAAACAGTAAGTACATGGAGAAACTAAAAATTAAAAAAAAAAAAAAAAATGGGCAAAAGCTAAGTGAATGGTATTAACTAGGGAATGTAATCCCTATTTCGTGGGATACCTTTTTTTTTTTGACGTGACTTATTGTGGATTTGCCGCAGATGGCATTAACTACTTGGCCGGACAAGTCGTGGGATACCGATCTCGCGAGATCTCGTCTAATGTTTCGGGATTAATCCCGAAGCATAATAAATATGACGAGATCCCAATCGAGATTAATGGGATTGGGCGAATTTCAGACCAGGAAAGTGAACCCTGACATTTGCCTCAAGTACCATGCTACAGTAGTACCATTAAAGCCACTGATCATGTAATCGAAGCCTAATACATGTATTCTCTTTAGCACCATGTCGCGTTAATCATCATCATCATCAGCCCATTAACGTCCCCACTGCAGGGATACGGACCTTCCCTATGGATGGATACGAGTAGGGAGAACGGACCTTAAACCATCACGCGGGCCCAGTGCGGATTGGTGGTTATTAACGACTGCTAATGCAGCCGGGACCAACGGCTTAACGTGCCTTCCGAAGCACGGAGGAGCTCGAGCTAATATATTAGACAAATTGAATCCAATGTCTAGCTAAATGTCAACAGTGTGAATGCGATAGGGTTCTAAACTGATATGACATGTTAATAGGGTAGTTTCCAATAAGTCAAATTGTTACTTTTTACTAAACGTCACAGCAGGAAATTACTATGGAATATGTATGAAAAACAACTTGTGATGACACAGAAAGTTTTTATTTAGTACTTAATCAGAATTTCAACATTTATCTTAGACCTAAGAAACTACCCAATAAACAAGTTAAAACTTTATTTACACCATAAACAAAACAGTTACAGAACAAAAATATGAAACAAAAAATAAAATAAAACCCAAACCTAACCCAACCCACCCAATTGTCGAAATGGTATACAGTTCCATACATGGCATAGGTGAGTGTGAATTAGATATATAGGTACGTAGATTGTAGAGAGTATGAATGAAGACCAATAAACCGTTTTATGAGGCGAATGTTGGTAGAGTCGGAAGAGGAAGGCTTAAGCTTACGTGATCAAATCAAGCACTGATTCGTTCAGAAAACGAAAGCTTACTTAACTTGAACACAGGTCTGTTTTTACAGAAACCACTGCCTGTCTAACAAAAAAATAATTTACAACATTAAAACCTCACCTCATCACCTCATCTAACCTTATATATCAAAGTATATAGAGACGTCGATTTTATTATTTTGTGCTAAAGTGATATCTATAGAGATTCTGGTTGGCTTTGTACTATTTTGTACACAATTGATTTTTCCACTTATCTACAACAAATCATCCCCCTAGCATTATCTCGTTTTTCACAGGGTCCGCTTACCTAACCAAACGACTTAATAGGTCCGCTTTTTACAGAAGCGACTGCCTGTCTAATCTTTCAACCCGCGAAGGAAAACCCAGCCCAATACAAGTTAGGTCATATACCTCTGACACGCATATCTCGGGAGCATGGGTTTCCTCACGATGTTTTCCTGCACCTCTGAGCACTTGATAATTATTTGTAATTCAAACATTAAAAACTAGTTGGAAAATCATTGATTTGGGCCCGTGCTGAGATTTGAACCGGTGACCCCACAGTGAAAGTCAATCATCATTCCAAATGGACTACCAGGGTAGGAAACTAAAATATCAACCCTCAATTTTTCGTGGTCGTTCATATAATCATTTTTGTATAGTAAGTATATAGTGTTGTTATAGTCGAGTAGTTAGTATCAATTTAGTCAAATGAGATACTTTTTAAAACGTCAAAACGAAAAGTTTCTTTAGATTTTGTATCGAAATACTGTCCTATGACGTCATCAATAAAAACGGTTAAGCGAAAATTCAAAAATAATTCGAAAAGTAAAATGAGATTTATTTCTGATCATGTTTGATTGGCTTCTATTTCTAGATTAGCATTTTATAATTTAAATTTGACTCAGTCAAATACCCTATATAGTTGACTTTGACATCGAATCCCCAAACGTCAATTCCCACTCCGTCGAGTTTCTTTATTTTTTTTTTATTTGCCTATTCGGGCAGGCAAAGGGAACTTAGCCCATACAGCCTAGTCTTTGGTGAGAGTTTCTTTATAATGAGTAGTTATATATTTGTTTATGTATCTTTTTAATTTGATCAGGTACCTCTTAAAATAGGATTAGTACTTTTTTTAAGAGGTACTTATATTTATTTCTGATCATGTTCGAGTGGCTTCTATTTCTATTTATCTTTGACCCAATGGTTGTGTTGTTAATTAAAAAACAAATGAGTACGGTTTACAAAAGTCTCTGTCACAAGTTTCTCCGTCATTATGAAACTTCAACGTCGTACCTTTCAAAGCAATAAATATCAAACTTTACATATCTTTAAATGTGTTTTTTATGTCTATTGCATTACGGAACGCACGTATATTTTCATTTATCTGTACAGAGGACATCTCTAAGCTGCTATTTACCTTAATTTGATTTTCATATTACCCATCTCACTTGTATTGCAATAGATGTGTGCAAACGAGGTTGCTTCATATCTTCCATAGTTCACCGGTTAAGTGGTGAACGCAGGTATTTATTTACTTTAGGAGCTGTAGTGTATAATATACATGAATTAATTAGTTATTGCGTCACAATATCGTACCCTAGTCAGCGCACTCACTTTGGTCTAGCAGAAAGCTCGGTCTTCTTCTTCTTATCGTGTGGGTTATGAGATGGATTACCAACCTCATCAACCCTGGTGTCAATGTTACTATTGAGCCGCCAAAGGCCCCTGACATGGCTCATGTAACGACTACATACCTACATCCGTAAGTAGTAACCGGAACCAACAGCTTAACGTGCCATCCGAAGCACGGATCATCTTACTGTCGGACGATCAGGTGATCAGCCTGTAATGTTCTAATCAAACTAGGGATCACAAAGTGATTTTTGTGTTATGGCCCCACCGGGATTCGAACCCTGGGCCTTCGAATCGTGAGACCGCTCAACCACTGGACCACAGAGGCCGTTAGAAAGCTCGGTGCGATGTGATGATGTACCTCTGACTACCCCGTAGGGATATAGTTGTGAGCTTATGTTGTGTGTAAAACCTCATTCACTCCTCTGCTGGACAGGGAGTTCAGAAAAAAATAGAATGCGTTCAGCTGTCTATCTTCCCGTGCATGTCGTAAAAGGCGACAAAGCGACAGCGTCCTGAACATGATGGATCATCTGTAAGAGCGATAGGCTGATCCCCTATCATCATTCGGTTTATCATTATCCACCTTAGGACTATGTATCAAAAGTGGCTGCAAATAGTTTCTTGATTATTTGTAGTTCTGCCCACCCCTTCGGGGAATACGGGCGTGAGTTTATGTATTTATGTAAAATCACATTTGTCCGTTTTAAAATAACCAACCAACCTTGGTCTAACTAACTTTGCCATTTAGTAGAACAATCACACAACACTAAGTATTACCCAAAAGTATGGAATTTCCTTTTACAAAGCCGTGTTCTAAAATGTAAATCGATTGCTGGTTTCTGAGAACCGTCGGCAACCTTTAGAAGACAATAGATGAGGTCGGGAACCAAGGATGGTTGTCAATATATCCGTTACGGGTCGTGCCCAAACGGGGTTGACGGAGGTCAAGGTTGATAGGTTTTTGTGGTTGGTGTAAGATTTAGAAGAAAGTTTTTATTTGAGTGAATTGTAAGAAAAAGCGTTCCGTTGGAAGAAGTTTGAATCAATAAGTTATGAGTAAGTAAATTAATCGAAATGGCAGAAGCACGTATAAAAATAATTATTACTTGATATTTGGATCAGATTGTGTATAGAATTATGTTGCTACCTATATTTGTTTCTTTTTATTTTGATCCGAATAATAACGGATGGAAGATGTGTTGCGCCTGCGTGTAATAACAAGGGTCATAATTTATACCCAAAAACAAAGATAAAAGATGCATATGTCCGTTATCCATGAAATTAGAAGGTTCAACGAAGGCAACTCTGTACAGTCATGAGCAATATAATGTATCCACTTTAGGACTCTGTCGCACTTACATATTTGACATTTAGTGAGACTTACAGTTCAATCTGTCAAAAAAGTTAATGTGACATGGTACCAAAGTGTATACATATTTATTCTCGTGACCGTACAACGCCATTTTTTTTGGGAACGTAGCCTGGATAGTCACTCATTGTGAAATAGTCTCATTATTATTATTACTAAACCATCTCACTACTGCTGTCTCTTTTCAACATAAGTAATATGCATCCAACTTTTCACGCCATCCTTTTCGCGGTCGGCCACGACGTTTTTTTTTTGATATTTGGCACCAGGTTGATGAAGTTGGTAATCCACCTCGCAGCCCACATAGAAGAAGACCACAGGGTCTTCTTTGCCCATAGTGCATAGTAGTCGTTACATGAGTCATGTCAGGGGCCTTTGGCGGCTCAATAATAACCCTGACACCAGGGCTGATGAGGTTGGTACTCCACCTCACAACCCACACGATAGAAGAAGAAGATAGTGCTTTGGCATTTCATTCAGACATACATACAAAACATGCCTACCTACCCAGAAGTAATTTTGTAAAAATATTGAGGAATTCCCCAATTTTATTGGTCTAGAAACATGTTCAGAGTTGCAGGTGGCTTAATAATTAAATTCCATCACATACCTGCTTAATTAAATTAAAAAAAAAAACAGCCAAACAAACCACATACCTCGAAAAACCTAACTTTCATTATAAAAAAAACTATCCCAACAACTTTTTCAAAACCAGAATGGAAGTAATAACCAAATTATGTCAACCAGCTAACAGTGGTTGCCATGGCGACCTGTCAAGGACAACCGCTAAATGCCATAACAGAGAGCGCAAGAGCAAGTTCTATTACCAATTAGCATATTCATGACAACCAGTGAGAAATCCAAAGACTTAAAAATAAAAGTCAATACAAGAATGTTCTTAAGTTTTTCTAGGTCAATTTTACCTATTTAGGTATAATATCTGACAATTAAGAGTTAAAAATAATAATTTGCACTTTTTGTGTTCATGTAAAGATTGAATAGGTACTGTTATTTGCATTTAAAAAATAAAAATTAGCTCCCATGAACAATCAAATATAATCACATTTACATACGGCCTTGGTCCAGTAGTTGAGCGTAGGGCTCACGATTCAGAGGACCCGGGTTTGAACCTGGTGTGCATATATAAAAATACTTAGTGACGCCTTTGATTAGGACATTACAGGTTATACGTACTTACATTGTTTTAAGTTTATAATTAAAGCACATAACAATCTCATCAGTCATCCCGTGATCATGGCACTTGCAACAGTGTCAAAATATGGGGAGTCTCATATCCCCATTTAAACGCGGTTATAACCCGTTATTATGTGCTTTCATTCCAGGTTAATCATCCGATTGTCCGAAAGTAAAATGATCCGTGCTTCGTAAGGCACGTTACCCTATCGGCCCTGGTTACTAGCTACTGATGTAAGTACATAGTAGTTTTAGCGACTTAAAAATAACCCTGACACTAAGGTTGATGAGGTTGGTAATCTAACAACCCACATAGAAGAAGATCACATTTGCATTACAAAAAAATACACTAAAGGAAAAATAATGACATCATTACATAGATACATTAAAATATTAAGGGAACCCTTTATCTAGAAGTGGCATATATAAGTAGTCACAGATAGTTCATGCCAACTCCGTCATTAAAAACCAATTTCCTTTCCGACCTATTGACACCTTTCAAATCGAAATGTCTGCTCACGCGTGTTATTTCAAGCCTAATTGTCCACAATTTACTGTCGCAAATACACAGGCAACCTACTTATTAGATCCTTAGTCTATTGCACACCGCACCATCGGCGCTGCGCGTGCGACGGTTACGCAAACCACCCACAAACCGTCCATTCATTCACGGAACTATATCATGTCTCTGCACCCATCTCTCCGGAAGTATAAACGTTTGAACTTGCTACGCTTACGTTCTCAGCAATGTACGCATTCCAATGTCTTGATGCTGTGAAATGGATAATGTAATCGCACCATCTTTGGTCAAACTGCATTCTGAAATAAATCTGTTATGTGTTGTTTTTCTAGATCTCTGTTTTATTTGTTTGTTGAACCAAATAGACGTGTAGGTAATGCCTAGATATGAGCTAGTCTACTGCAGGTTCTAGATTTTTTATATCCTGTTAGTTATACGGTCAGAAGTACTAATATGTATACACTTTGAAACCATGTCACATTAACTTTTTTGACAAATTAAACCGCAAGTCTCATTAAATGTCAAATATGATAGTGCGACAGGGTTCCAAAGTGGGTACATGATAGTGCTCATGACTGTACAAAGAAAAAAAGTAAAAAAGAAGATGTCCTTAGAAAAGGTTCAGTACGATCTACTTTGAACCGTCATGTATGAAACGATTGATGAATGCGGAGAGAGGAAGAGAAGTGTGTCAGGATCGAAACAAATGGAATTCCATAGTCTCTGCTTACCCCGGTGGGAAATAGGCGTGGGTTTATGTATGTATGAATAAAAAAAGAAAAAGAAAAAATAATTGAAAACTTAAAATTGTCTGTCACCACCTGGTGATTCCGTAACCTGGAACCTGACAGAGGGCAGCAGTAACTGTCAGTACTATTCAGAGGCGGAGGACAGAAGTCTTAGTACGGCTTTGAAATAGACTACTCTAGGCGCCATCCCACTCGCGTCAGACAGAGTACTGCGGTGCGGAAGGCAGGAGGGAAACCACTGGCCTATTTGTCCTTAAAAAGTTGTATGGAGAATGCTACACCGACAAGAGCGTGGCTCTTAAATAAGTGATGATGAGAATGATCGTTACGATAGGAGCCGTGGTAGCCCAGTTGGTAGAACGCTAGCCTCTCACTTTGAGATCGCAGGTTCGAATCTAGCACAGGCGTAAACCAATGATTGTCGAATTTGTTTACGATTTCATGTTTGGATTATAAATGATTATCACATGCTCAGCGGTGAAGAAAAACATCGTGAGAAATCCCACATTCCCGAGAAAACCATTTTCGGAGGTTAGGTCACATACGTATGTGACCACAAAAAAATCACTTTGTGATACCTAGTTTAGTTAGGACATTGCAGGCTGATCACCTGATTGTCCGAAAGTAAGACGATCTGTGCTTCGGAAGGCACGTTAAGCCGTTGGTCCCGGTTACTACTTACTGATGTAAGTACGTAGTCGTTATATGTGTCATGTCAGGGGCTTTTGGCGGCTCAATAGTGACACTGACACCAGGGTTGAGGAGGTTGGTAATCCACCTCACAACCCACACGATAGAAGAAGAAGAAGACTGCTATTTGTAAGACGAACGAACTGAGAAGACAAACAGGGTTGATAAGGTTGGTTATTGATCTGACAACCCACATTAAAGAAGATCCGTTTTTTTGTTCTACGTGTCAAAATAGTCACTTATTTTTCTTCTAGTACACACGCGTAGAAACAAATAGACTCCTAGAAATGATTACAAATTGTCTTTTTAGTAACTAAGCACTGTTTGTACTTCGCAACCCGCTATTTCGACACGCTTATAAATAATTTAGAAATGTTTTCATACGAGATGTAGTTATGTATTACCAAGTTGTAAAATCTTATCGACTTTGAGTTGTGGGATATCTATCACTTACGTACTGAAGCACAATAAGGTACAGACATAGCGAGGCATGTGCCGCGAACGGCATACGATGCACGCCATTCCATGCGTTATGCGTAGCATATGCCTCGCCACGAATATGACAACACATTTAACACACATTTTTTTTGTATCCCCAAAGAGATAGGAAGAGATGTATCCTATCGTCATCGTATAGTGAGAACTATGTAAGTGCCGTTTTCAAAACTTGTATTTGGATGTGATTTTTGATATCAAAAAATAAGGCTTTTTTGACGTGACTTACGAGTATTGTAGATTTGCCGCAGATGGCATTAACTACTTAGCCGGACAAAATGGGGAGCGCTGAAGGCTCTCACCCGGTACAACGTTTAAGACAACAGGCCTGAGGGTGCCCAGTTGGGCACCTAGGTAAATCGTCGACCACGTCGGCGGGATCGGTATCGGGGTCCTGAAGTGTTTGGTGTCGCGAGCTGATTGGCCGCCTCTATAGAGTAATCGGGTCGTCGGGACTCGCATAAGGCAAGCTAGTTCCAATCTAGGTGAAAATGCGGTCGCAACTTTTCCCCAAATTAAAGTTAATTGAAAGAAATCCGGTTTTCTTGAAAAAAATCACATCAGAACGTTATTAAAAAAAATATTGAAAACCACGCCTGCGGGCCTGGCACCGTAAGCACGCGACTCTTTCTCGTCGCGACAGAGATCGTCTGTCTCTTTCTGTGCAGTACTGTGAGAGAGTGACGGGTGACGTATGTCGAGGCGAGAAAGAGTCGCGCGCTTACGGTGCTAGGCCCGCTGACCAGCTATTTTGAAGTCCCATGTAATAGGGGTCGAGCCTATTGCCATTAATAAACAGCCTATATACGTCCCACTGCTGGGCACAGGCCTCCCCTCAATCAACCGGAGGGGGTATGGAGCATACTCCACCACGCTGCTCCACTGCGGGTTGGTGGAGTATTGAGTACTATTGCCATTAGCCGGGCACAAATCCTGGAAACTACGTAATATCAAGCTTATGAGCCAAACATGAATTCAAACTCACAAAGTCGACTTCAGTGGTTTAGAGCTCGATACGGATTCGAACCCAAAATACACGGATATAAAGACACATATTCGCATGCGGCATATAGCGTGCGGGGTATACGTTTCTATCCAGCCTTACTTGTACATACATTGTACCTAATTGCGGTTACAGGTCAAACAATTCAACCAAGTAACACATAGGTACAATTATACCTAAGCTTTTACGTTAATAAATTTCAATGGCATTATTTGCGCCTCGTTGCTGAACCGGTTTCATAGCAGCACTAACGGTATCCTGAGCGCATTGTCTGAGCGGTGGGACTCGCCGATGCTGGAGAGGTGGATGAGACTGCATGCCAGCTCATCACCTTTCTTGCAATGAAAATGTTATCATTGGTGACAGTTCGAGCAACCACCGAACTAATTTTGACTTGGTTTGACAGGACTAAAATTAGCTCTATCCCTTTCTTGCACTTATTGTAAGTGCAGGGCGGCACTCATTTAAGAGCTGTCGAACAAAAAATAAATTGGGATAAATTTGTGTGCACCCGAATGGGCACCAATGTATTTTATTTTCATGTATTTTATTTCATTATTATTAATAATATTAATTTTATTTTATTTATTAGGACATTGATAATTTTAATTTTATTTGATTTCATATAATTTAATTTAATTTTAATTTAATCTAATCTAATGTACTTATAATTATGGATATTAATCTGAAATAAATACATTTAATTGAATTATCGTGAAGCTAATAATCATGGAGTGCTTACGGCCCCATCTTATAAGACTCTATAGTGACGCACTACCACACCCCCAACACTTCTCGCTTTACACAGATACTACACATTGATGATGTCGTACTCGCGCATCTGTGTGTGTAAGATCTTACGCCCATACGATTCAAAACTAAAGTGATACTGAGGGGAGCGGGGGTTGAGGTAAACCTAGCTCAGCCGCTGGTGGGGAGCGGAGAGTTAGTGACATCGTAACGATTACTGAGGGGAATGATTCAGACCATGATTCTGAGTTAATATCAAGTGAATGTATTCCTATCAAATGGGTTTCCTCGCGATATTTTCGTTCACCGCTGCGCACGTGATAATCATTTATAATCCAAATATGAATTCTAAAACATTCGACAATCATTAGTTTAGGCCTGTGCTGGATTTGAACCTGCGACCTCAAAGTGAGAGGCAAGCGTTCTACCGACAGGGCTACCACTACCACGGCTTGAAATCACGGCAATTCACAGCGTTCTATTTGTCATTTTATTTATTTTTTCTTATTTAAGGAAAACACACAGCTTAAAATAACACATATATCGATATAACACACTTTAGGTAGTACAGAAGCCAATTAAGTTTTCACCGAGAATTAATACATGAGCACTAAAGTTTGCGATAGTGCGATAGATGAGCACTAAAGTTTTTTTTTTTTTGTTTCTGTACATGAGAATAGGCAGAAACATGACGTCACAACCATATTATCCTCTGAAACTAATTACCATAACATTGCCTAGTTATAACCGTGCCGTATTGTCCAAACAGCAACCCCGGCTTGCGATAGATGTCAGCAGGTGAAGTGGATGTCAAGTGCGCTCGCGCAACCAGTGAAATGGTTGCTAAACACAGGTTGCCAATGCCTACTCCGCGAGTGACCGCACATGCGCAGATTGATTATCCTTACTTGTTTTATGTTTTTGCTGATAAGAAGAACTCGTTGTCCAGTTAAATAAACATTTTTTTTACATAAAACATAACATAACATAAACTCACGACTATGTCCCAATTGGGGTAGTCAGATGTACATCCATCGCATGATGTACTATATACTCACACCTCTCCGAGCTTTCTGTTAGACCAACGTGATAGGTGGTGAGCCGTAGCCGTATCGCCGTCTATAATGGCCGAGCCAACTGTGCTAGTATTATTTTTTTTTTAATCATTTTAATTTAGTGTTTGAAGCTATGTTACTTGTTCGTAAGTGATTGTTTTTTAACAAAGTAAGTTACTTACATAATCATCATCATCATCAGCCCATTAACGTCCCCACTGCTGGGGCACGGGCCTTCCCTATGGATGGATAGGGAGCTAATCGGGCCTTAAACCATCACGCGGGCTCAGTGTGGATTGATGGTTATTAACGACTGCTAATGCAGCCGGCACCACCGGCTTAACGTGCCTTCCGAAGCACGGAGGAGCTCGAGATGAATTTTTTTTTGTGGGCCACTTACATAATATCATTTCTCTAATAGTAGCGGAGTAGGTTTTGTCTGCCCATATATTTCATGCCATTTACGGTAAATCTACAATAAGTCACGTCAAAATAAAAGAAAAAAAGTGGAATAGGTAGTTACGGAAATTGAATTCGATTTGTCCTTTAAGAAGTCATAGACCTTTTCATGATATGAATTGATAAAACATTACTTGCCTGTTATATACATACATATAAATCAACTCTCGCCTATTTCCCATCGGAGTAAGCAGAGAAAATTAAATTTCATTTGCTTCGATCCTAAATCTCTTATCTTGCTTTCTCTACATTCATCAATCGTTGCATTCACACACATTCGTTCAAAGAACATGGTACTAAATAAAACTAAGGAAATCTCCAATTGGTCTTCTTCTTATCGTGTGGGTTGTGAGGTAGAATACCAGCTTCATCAACCCTAGTGTCAGGGTTATTACTGAGCCGCCAAAGGCCATTGACATGGCTCATGTAACGATTACTCACTTACACCAGTAAATAGTAACCGAGACCACCGGTTTCATGTGCCTTCCGAAGCACGGAAAAAATCCAATTGATAAAAATATAATTTCATTTGTCTTTGAAGAAGTCAAAGACCTTTCCATAAATGGATTGATACAACGTTATCTGTTACACACTATTAAACAAGCGATTTGTTCTAATTAGTCACACGTAATACCCTGCAGCGAATTGGGTACTTGACTGGGTCAAAGATAAATTATAAAATGCTAATCTAGAAATAAAACCCAGTCTCAGATGACCAAAAATCAATCTCATTTTACTTTTCGACTTATTTTCGAATTTTATTCATGAATTAAGTAACAATGAGTACGACGTTTGACCGCTTTTATTGATGACGTCACAGGACAGTATTTCCATACAAACTCCAAAGAAAATTTTCGTTTTGACATTTCGTAAAAAGTATCTCATTTGACTAGGTTGTCTAGTACCCAATAGGCTAGTTTCCAACAAGTCAAATCAGTTACTTTTTACTAAACGTCAAAACACGAAATTACTATTGAATTTGTATGAAAAAACACATTGTGACGTCATATAAAAGCGTGATAAAATGTCGGACTTATTATTACGTTTTCGTGATTAAAATTCATAAATAAGTCGAACAGAAAAAAGAAAAAGCTTTTCGTTAGGTGTAGATCTGTGTTTATTTTGTAATTAGAATGTCATAATTTATCTTGAACCCAATTGGGTTGGCCCACGGCTGGCGGGCCGTACGATGACCGTTTACAGAAATATATACGCCTGTCATAGTTGTCAAATAAAAAAATATATCCTGTATGAAGAAGCAGTGAAGAGAGTTGAGAAAGTTATGTTTAAATACACTTCTCATCAAAAAAATCGAAACACTTCCGTTTTCATTGTTTCTGTCCGAATTTAACACAAAAAAGAATTCATACGATGAAAAAAAATACATAAATGTATAGCTGGCAGTTTGGCCATTACAGTATTAAGCGAAAATTCTAAATTCAAAATTAGAATTTCATTTGTTTATCTTATAAACGAAATGAATCACTGTTTTGAGACAAATGTGTGTTTAGGGTTGGAGTACATTTAGCGTTTAAAAACTAAAAATTGGCGCCTATCCTTAAACTTTTTGTTTTTTATTTCAATACTGTGACTTTGGGACGTCTGAAAAAAGTTTTTTTTTCTAAAACGTATGGATACTTCGCCCACAGAAGCCGCCCAAGTTGTGGCATTGCTGGATTCTGGCCTTAGTCAGCGTGTTGTGGCTGCAAGACTGCATCTAAGCCTGTCATCTGTTCATAGAGTCTATAAACGTTATCGGGAGACTGGCTTGTTCACGCGCCGTTCAGGATCTGGCAGGAATCGGGTCACTTCTGAGCGAGATGATCGATTTATTGTAACAACTTCTTTAAGAAATCGACGCCTTAACGCTTTTCAACTGCAGCAGCGGCTTCGTGTTGTACGAAGGGTGGCTGTAAGTGACTCTACAATTAGAAGAAGGTTGAAGGATCGTGGACTGGTACCGCATAAGCCAGCAAATGGGCCGAAATTAACTGCAGACCATCGAAGAGCGCGCCTTAACTTTGCACGTGAGCACCTAAATTGGTCATACCTACAGTGGAGCAAAGTTCTCTTTTCTGATGAGTGTAAAAATATGCTGTATGGTAACGACGGAAGGAACAAGGTCTACAGAAGAGACGGAGAACGCTATGCACAATGCTGCATTGAAGAAAAGGTCAGCTATGGTGGCGGTTCGTGGACGGTTTGGGGAGGAATCAGCGCCGACGGTAAGACAGAGCTTGCTTTCGTGTCTGGGCCACGTCTGCCTGCACTAAACTGTCATCGGTACGTCGAAGAGTGTCTCGAGCCTCATGTGATGCCCTATGCACATTTTATTGGCAACGGCTTCATATTCATGCACGACAATGCTAGGGCTCACACCGCGGGCGTCGTACGAGATTATCTTAACGAAGTCGATATCTCTATTATGGAATGGCCAGCAAGAAGCCCGGACATGAATCCCATTGAACATCTGTGGGATGAATTAAAGAGACGAATTCGAGCAAGAGATCCTGCCCCAGAAACACTTAGCCAGCTGCAAGATGCAATCCAAGAGGAATGGGACAATATACCACAGCATGTGATCGTGACTCTCATCCGATCGATGAAGAACCGTATGGAAGCAGTAATTAGAGCTCGGGGAGGGAATACAAGTTATTAAATAAACGTTTTTTAGCTTTTTTTTCATTTACGTGTGTTGTTTTATCCATTTCCTTTATACTCCATACGGAATAAAAATGACTCATTTAACAAAATACGAAACCTATGAAAAATTCATTTAAATTTAGAACATTAACATTAAGATTTGATAAGCTCATATTACTCACTATTAAACGACATTAAACATTTATTCCTAAATGTACACATTTTTCTGATAATCCTGACAAAACGTAAACTTGCAAGGTGTTTCGATTTTTTTGATGAGAAGTGTAGTTCAGCCATCTGAAAAGAGTGTATGAAAGATGACGATGAAATACATTTACTCGTACAAATTAAATTAAATTCAATGACTCAAATAAAATCAAAATAAGTTTATAAATTATTTATTTATTATTATTTGTATGTCATCGTTTCCATATCACGGGCCTATGGAGAATCATTACTTACATTTATTTTTGTGATAATGAGTTCTGATAAATTGTATCAGTTTTATATTTTCCCTTTTCTAATTTTATTTTTGATTTATTAGATATTATTTTTATTTTATTATTTTTGTCTATTTCTGTAACTGTTTTCTTTATGGTGTAAATATTTTTTAATTTGTTCATAATAAAAATCTTTAAAGTAATAAATATAATTTTATGAAGAATCTAACCATGCCAAGTATTTGCACAACTTAGTATGTTTAGCTATCGATAAAGCCCCTTTAAAATATCTATGTTTGGCCAAATTAGGAACCCGGGTTGCTAATAAGGGCCTTTATAAAATTATTGTATATAAATTATTTTACAATAATAATATACGATAATAATAATATTTATTATTCATAGAACTAAAATACATAAAAACACACAAAGATATAAATATTTGTCTATTACATATTTCCCAACATAATTATATGTCGGCGTTAGTTATGAATTAAGAAGAGAAATTGATCAAATCGGAAAATAAAATGAAGTTACATCATTTCCGTTATGAAGTTGCAACGCTCCGACGAAAGGTGGCGTACGGCCAGAGCTGCGTGAAGTCGAGAGAGTCACTACAGAGTCGTCGTGTCGAGCGGACGTGCACTGCCGTTCTAGTCGGGCAGTCTACCGCGAACCTTCGTCGTGAACGGACGTGTCGAATAATTACGATCGGAACGTGGAGTGCTATAGTCGCTCACCTATAACTTGTAGGGACGTCAAGAAAGTGTGATCGGAAAAGAGCACCTAGCAAGTACGTTCACATGTCCCGATGATTCGGTCCGAATGTTGGAACCATGGGTGGTGGAGGGCCCCTTCGCGCTAACGTCCTTATGCGCGCTAGATAACGAGAGACTGTGTAACCGTTACGAATACTGTGACGTTGCCGTGAGTGTGTACCTTATGCTGTGACTTTATTTAATCGTGATACAAAAACTATGTGGAAGTAAATAAAATGATTGTGATACTGATGACGGCCATTATTGTCTTCTAACGCCCACCCTCCATTCTGATGATGATGTTACGACCGACACCCCCTCTGTTACGACATCAGAAGCGGGATTAGTGGACTTGGATGAAGACAACGTGATGCGACGTTCACAACAAGACAATGCAAGTTTTGATTATCACAATCAGAAGAAGATTATGATCATTATCACATTCGTGTGACCACGTGATGAAGATGTAGTCTACAGCCATGCCTGAATTTGGAGATGGACCTGAACTTGAAGTGACCTGGACCTTGTTAATGATCGGCATCACTACATGCCGTAAGATATGATGGAGTGAACATCACAATATTTCCATACTGTCTGCAGTCGTGTTTGAAAATTATGGTACCTCAACTTGAAAACTGTTATTACGGTGAGTCGTTTTCATACTGGAACCTTATTGTTATTGACTTCATTGCTATGTGTATTTCCGTTTCTAATAATAAGGAAATTGTTTGTTTTTAAAATCAAAATTGACGAGACATATGGTGTCAACCCGTGTCAATCATACCGCGTTTTCCAATCTGTTTTCATCATCGTCAAATCTTTGTATTTTGGTCTAAAAATATTTTGAATTGGTGTAGACACGCTTAACCTGCGTGGTTAAAGTTGTATTTTCTCACTTCAAACAAAAAGAAAATTAATCATGAAATGATAATAATTAACTCTAGTTAAATCACGTGTTTTGTTATCTACCGTCATTCATCAAATCTTTTTAAACCGATTGAAAGAAAGTCATGTGAATACGATAATACAGTGAATTCTTTTGTTTCATGTCAAAACTTTGCACGTGGTTCGGCAACTGGTGGATTGCAAGCGGCAATCCAAGTGGCGCGGGCTGAGCTGTAGCCGTGTAAAGTGACGACATCGTGGCAGCGCGTTGTATACCAGCCGGACTTGCTGCGCCGGCGCTGTTGCAGACCTAAACCATGTCACAAGACCGTGGTTGATCTTTTATTGGAAATTCTTATAAGGCCTGGTGAGTCGTATCTGTTTTACCTGATTTGAAAGATGGGAAGTTTTAATAGGATACAAACGAATATAGTGCAGAAAGTTCTCTTTTGTTAACTTTAGTTAAATTAGAAATCGTAATGAAGTGAAGTAAACATTGCGAAGTAAAATGATTTGGATTATGATTAAGTGAAATAGACTTGGAAAAAATGCCTCGAAGCGAATTGCCTTCTGAGTTAAATGTTACTGATTTAGAGAGTGAATAAGATGTTACACGGCACACATACTTTGGTATTGTTATTTTCTCTTTTGTTGTTGTGCTGCATTTCCAGCGTAGTCGTAACTGCAGTCCCGTTAGAGGCTGTTCAGGGCGCGGTGTGCGACTGGAGGTGTGGTGAGTGTGTAGGTCCATGGGGACCTGGTTTTAGTGGTATATGATTACCTTGTGGAAATGACCAATGATGGTCTGTTATGAAAGTGGCAAATGGTTGCCAATGTTATCACCGAGTATTAAGGTGCACTGTGGCTCCAGCGTAGTCGTAACTGCAGTCCCGTTAGAGGCTGTTCAGGGCGCGGTGTGCGACTGGAGGTGTGGTGATTGTTTAGGTCCATGGGGACCTGGTTTTAGTGGTATATGATTACCTTGTTGAGATGACCAATGATGGTCTGTTATGAAAGTGGCAAATGGTTGCCAATGTTGACTTATAACCGAGTATTTATGTGCCCGTGTATGTGTGTGTATAATGAACAGTCTAAGATACTTTTTGTTTTTTTTTATCATTAGTTGTTGATTGAGGCATTCTTTCAAACTGTTTACTCTGTGTGGTGATGCACTCTGGAAATCCACTTGATGGATATGCGTACTGAAGTCTCATGTAGAGTCACAAGTAGAGCTCATGTAGAGTCACAAGTAGAGCTCATGTAGAGTCACAAGTAGAGCTCATGTAGAGTCACAAGTAGAGCTCATGTAGAGTCACAAGTAGAGCTCATGTAGAGTCACAAGTAGAGCTCATGTAGAGTCACAAGTAGAGCTCATGTAGAGTCACAAGTAGAGCTCATGTAGAGTCACAAGTAGAGCTCATGTAGAGTCACAAATAGAGCTCATGTAGAGTCACAAATAGAGCTCGGACGAGTCCTTTATAGAGTCTCATGTCAGGTCAGGAATGACCGAGCGAACTTGGATACTGTGCTGTGGTATATTGTTTCAGATTAACACACGAGGACGTGTGTCACGCAGGATGGCCGTGTCGGCGTTAGTTATGAATTAAGAAGAGAAATTGATCAAATCGGAAAATAAAATGAAGTTACATCATTTCCGTTATGAAGTTGCAACGCTCCGACGAAAGGTGGCGTACGGCCAGAGCTGCGTGAAGTCGAGAGAGTCACTACAGAGTCGTCGTGTCGAGCGGACGTGCACTGCCGTTCTAGTCGGGCAGTCTACCGCGAACCTTCGTCGTGAACGGACGTGTCGAATAATTACGATCGGAACGTGGAGTGCTATAGTCGCTCACCTATAACTTGTAGGGACGTTAAGAAAGTGTGATCGGAAAAGAGCACCTAGCAAGTACGTTCACATGTCCCGATGATTCGGTCCGAATGTTGGAACCATGGGTGGTGGAGGGCCCCTTCGCGCTAACGTCCTTATGCGCGCTAGATAACGAGAGACTGTGTAACCGTTACGAATACTGTGACGTTGCCGTGAGTGTGTACCTTATGCTGTGACTTTATTTAATCGTGATACAAAAACTATGTGGAAGTAAATAAAATGATTGTGATACTGATGACGGCCATTATTGTCTTCTAACGCCCACCCTCCATTCTGATGATGATGTTACGACCGACACCCCCTCTGTTACGACATATATTTATAAGTATTTCACTTAACGGTGACGTGTTACATTTTTTATTACTGAAATAAATTACTATGATCATGAAACAGATAAGTGATAGAGTCGGAAGAAGAAGTTCTAGGCGAATATGACGCGATCAAATTCAGAATGTTTTAAAGAAAGGGGGATTAAAAAGGCCAAATGTAAGCCATTCACCTAAAAAAGCAATATTGCTTTTTGACTTTTGTTTGCATTGCGCACTTATTTTTATATGCGCAGATGTCAAATTGTAATATTGCTTTTTTAGATGAATTGCTTCGATGAATTTTTAACCCCCAGGTTAAGAGCATGAAGATCAGTTGACTTGAGGCGTGTAAAGGTAATGTACCAATTCACTTTAAACTATAAAATTTAATACAGTGTAAAATGTAACATTTGTAAAGTCGGCATGTTCTGTAGGACTACAACTCCCAAATTAAATAAAGATAATAAAAAATATTAATATGTTAAATATAATAACAATTAAAATAAAATTTTGGAAATATGACTCGAATGAGGGATTATATAAGATAAAAAAGTAATAAACAAATTTATTTTCACATTAATAATAATTGGTGAGGATTAAATCACTCACCAGCAGAAACGTCCGTAGATGTAGAGTCAGCCGTTTCATTTTGGTCGCCATTCACACCCCACTGTTGTATTTTATCTGGAAATAAAATTATTTCAATTAATTATTATACTTACTTGCAAATTTCTTAAAAATAATCAAATTATTTTTCTTTATTTCAATTAATATATTTTTTTTAATTCATTAAAATTTATTTATTAATTTATTTATTTATAAATAACTTATTAAACTTAGTTTTCTTTTTTTTTTTCAATTAATTAGAAAGAGTTTTTTTAACTCCGTATTTAAGAAACCCATTTCCGTGAGAGAGATTTCTTTTATCTAACTGTACATCATATTTCATCCGAGAAGCTTACAAAGTATAAAGTAATTATTTTCCATATATCACTATGGCTCCCGTTGACGTCTTTAATATGGAGACACATTCTCTAGGTAATATACTGTTACAATCAATCGCAAAAAAGACAGTGAGCGATTGTATTTAAATAAAATTGGTACATAACACATGCGACATACAAAGTATTTTTATGGGTTGGATTCTCGCATTCACGATAAATAGATGTTACGATTTGCCATGAATGGAATTCTTTATAATATCATTTATTTTATTTTAACTATTTAGTAGCCTTATTTAATTATTTAGTAGCTTTTTTTACCTGAATAAAAAGAAAAAAAAAACACTCAGCCGGACAAATGAGGTACTGAAAACTCTCACTCAGTTCTAAACGTAGGGTAAACTTTAATACACGGATCAGCGTAAAAAAAACTCCCAAAAAGCCAAATTCTCAACCAACAAGTGAAGGCCACCGATTGCTATCAACCTTTAACGAAAGACATTGATGGTAATACCGTCTTGCGCAGACGGACGCGCGCACCATGCCTAATGACGTATTACCATGAATTGGCACATGCGTAGGGCCCATCGTCACGATTACATTATCCTTTAAGCTCAACGCCGTGGTCCAGTGGATAACCGTTGAGCTCACGATCCGGAGGTCCCAGGTTCAAATCCCGGTGGGGACATCACAAAAATTACTTTAAGAGCCCTGTAGGTCTGACATGCGCAACGTGATAAAATTTTGCCATTTTATCGATTCTGACGATATAATTATGTCGTTTTGTCGATTGGTGCTAATATGTGAAACCAAATAAGAAATGACGTTCTGTCAAATTACGAACAAAATCGCGTGACACCGATGGTGCCGGACCACTTACTGATGTAAGTGTCGTTGCCAGATCTTAGAATTCATCATTTCATGATGTGTTAGATCATTTCATGAAATGGTCATATTTCAATAGCCAAGTTTTTTTTTTTTTTTTTTTAATTTATTTATATCATGTATTACATAATTAGGTACACCACTGATACCGTTAAACCACAGTCTCGGTACCAGTCTCCTCAGTTCGACCATATCGTTGAAACGTCAACGTTTAGTGATATTTCAATCAACGTTTGGCCATATCATTAATGTAGGCGGTGTCCATGCTATTTGGCGTACTTAATAAAAATATGAATAGTCGATTAGTTTCTTCGGTTCAAAATTATTTACCTAATCAATACTATCGATATGGAAAATTTTACAATTACATTGATTCATCGATTATAATATCAATCAAGTTATAAATATAATAGAAACCAGCGCCACTATCGGTGTATAATGTTAGTAATTTTACGATATCATTGCCAACGTTTGGCCATATCATGAAATAATCATGCATTTAGTTGCTCATAGCGTTAAACATTTTGTGTTCATTGATCTGGCCAAACTACATCATGATGTGGTCAACGAATGATATTCTATTTCATAAAATATGACCGTTTCATGAAATGATCGAGCACATCATGAAATGATCAATTCTAAGATCTGGCAACGACATATTAATGCTATTTCTACACTATAGTATCATGCCACAATAACTTCTTTGACAAATTGAACTGTGAGTCTCATTAAATGTCAACTATGTTAATGCGACGGGGTTCTAAAGTGGGTACAGTCATGAGCAATATAATGTACCCACTTTAGGACTCTGTCGCACTAACATATTTGACATTTAGTGAGACTTACAGTTCAATTTGTCAAAAAAGTTAATGTGACATGGTACCAAAGTGTATACATATTAATGCTCGTGACCGTACATGATATTGCTCATAACGTACAACATCCAGAAGTGGATAAGGTCAAAAAGTGCACAAATTAATCTTGATCTGTCTCGTGAACAATGACAGGTTGTTCGTAAAGGTCAATAGTCACTGGTGACCTTTGATCGTGTCAGCAGGTTGTCTGATACTTGTTTTAACCGACTTTGAAAATTGTGGAGGCGCGGGCGGGTCTCAATTCAATGGTAATAAGATGTATTGATTATTGTGTTCTGGTTGTGTGTTAAGTATTTAAATGTTTGTTTATTCAAAAGTCATTAGTGTCTATTCAAGCGGACACTTAACCTAATTTTAGTTTTATTAAAAAAAAAAACATTAAACATTATAGAAGGAAAAATTGAAGGGAAGAGAGGAAGGGGTAGACCTAGGATAACATTTATGAAGCAAATAAAAGAGAAGGTGCGGGTCGTGTCGTATCGGGAGGTGAAGGTTTTGGCGGGAAGAAGAGAGGAATGGCGGTTACTCCACCGACAAGAGCGCGGCTCTTAAATAGAGAGAGAGAAAAAAATAAAAATAAACGTGTCGCCGTCTATCGACTACTAAATGGTCGACTGTTTTAGACGGAATACTTTTGTGGCGCGACCATGGCGTCCTAGTGTGATAGGGCCCTAAGAGTGTATGAAGGTCATGTACTAACTTTAGAACCTTGTCGCGTTAAGCTATTTGACATTTTGTGAGATTTACAGTTCAATATGTCAAATAAGTTAATGTGACATGGTGCATGGATCGAAGCAAATGGAATTCTATAGTCTCTGCTTACCTCGGTGGGAAATAGGCGTGAGTTTATGTATGTATGTATAACATGGTGCTGAAGTGTATACATATTAATGCTGTTGACCGTACTATGTCGACTTTTGACATTTGCAGTACACAGGTAGGTACACCATAACCGATATCCGTGCTTCGGAAGGCACGTTCAGCCGTTGGTCCCGGTTACTATTTACTGATGTAAGTGAGTAATCATTACGTGAGCCATGTCAGGGGCCTTTGGCGGCTCAATTATTACTCTGACACCAGGGTTGATGAGGTTGGTATTCTACCTCAAAACCCACACGATAAGAAGAAGAACCGATAAAGTTCGCAACCTTCCGGAATCCAATTCGACAGTTAACCAACAATAATCGAAATCAACATTGATACTATCATCAGCATTTCCACAAAACAATTACCGTAGGTAGGTACTTACATTAAGGTCTACAGGAAATATTATAAAAGTATTCGAGGGCAGTTTTTTACTTGCAACCGGGTTGCTTTTCTCAGAAAGTTGAGTCAAGGTTTAATGCCCAACAATCACTTACAGGAAAGTATTTCTTTTTTATTACTCTTTTTATTATTATTTTTTGTTTATACATATACTTTTACATCTAGCTTTCATTCTATGATGTTTTTAATAAATTCGTCGTGTCTTATTAGGAAAGAGAGAAAGGGGAAGACCAAGAAGAGCTTACATGGAACAGATTAAAGAAATGGTTAGCGTTGTATCTTATAGGGAAGTCAAGGAATTGGCCTTTGATAGACTGGAATGGAAAATGCTACACCGATAAGAGCGTGGATCTTAAATTGATGATGATGATACTTTTACATTATATATTTTTACCATAACAACCCATACCCAGTTTTTGCTCCATACCCCCTCCGGTTGATTGAGGGGAGGCCTATGCCCAGCAGTGGGACGTATATAGGCAGTTTATGTATGTTATGTACCATAACATGGCATACGCTCACGACTGTATTATTATTATATATTATTATTATACATTTTTTTATTATCAGTTTATATCCTCTAGAGGGCGCCTCATTGAATTCCGCGTAACGTCACATAGTCTATAACCACAGGACAGTCAAGACGCTTCTAGTGACACCTCATTTGTTAATTTCTGACAGGTAGTTTAGAAGTTAGGTGGGAACAGACGTACATAATTAAACTACTAACTAGGATTTAGCTTCGGCCTCAATTTCGGAAAAAAGCCAAGACTTGGCTTCAGCCTTAATTTTGAAAACAACCTGAGGCTTGACTTCGGCCTTAATTTTGTAAAAATACGCCAGACTTGGTTTCGGCCTTCTATGAATTTTATAATTAAAAAAATAAATAACATATGACTTGGCTGTATGGGCTATGATCCCTTTGCCTGTCCTACGGACAAAATAAACAAAGAAACACACATGCATACATAGCGTTCAAACACATAACCCCCATTTTTGATTCGCCGCAGTCGGGGAAAAACTCGGTGAGGTACGGTCACGACTACTAATATGATACACTTTGGAACCATGTCACATTAACTTTTTTGACAAATTAAACCGTAAGTCTCATTAAATGTCAAATATGATGGCGCGACAGGGTTTTAAAGTGGGTACATGATATTGCTCATAACTGTACTTAGTTCATCTTGAGAAGAGAGTACCTCTGGCTAGCCCAATTAGGATATAGTCGTGAGCTTACGTCATGTTTTTTTTTTTTCAAAACTACCCGCGTCAAGTAGAGAAACGCACACGAGGCACAAAGAGAAGTAAAAACAAAAGTCTTCTTCTTCTTATCGTGTGGGGTGGTGAGGTGGAATACCAACCTCATCAACCCTGGTGTCAGAGTTATGATTGAGCCGCCAAAAGCCTGACATGACTCATAACATAACATAACATAACATAACATAACAAATACTTTATTGCACAAACAGAAAAAACAAAATACAAAACAAAAGAGAAATAGAATGACTAGAATGAATAGACTCATGTAACGATTACTTACTTACATCAGTAAATAGTAACCGGGACCAATGGCTTAACGTGCCTTCCGAAGCACGGATCATCTTACTTTCGGACAATCAGGTGATCAGCCTATAATGTCTTAACCAAACTAGAGATCACAAAGTGATTTTTGTCCCTAGCCCCACCGGGATTCGAACCCGGGGCCTCCGGATCGTGAGCCCAACGCTTAACAACTGGACCACAGAGGCCGTTGAAAAACAGTAATGGCCTATGTAATAAAGGTGAAAAGTCATGAAATTATGTAAATTGTCGCAATTAACATTGGCACATGTGACTTTTATACAAATGTTATCGACTTTTTATGTCATAATCTTGACCTGTTGGCAAGGCTTTGTACATTAAAACTGATCTATAACACACATTAAATTGTAGGAAATTGGGTCATACTTATTACTGTTAACACTATCGTACCACACGACGTAAGTAGGTGAGCAGTGTGTCACGAAATGCATTTATTTATTTATGATATCCAACAGCTTCTTAATAATTACAGTAAGTACAATGTTTGTTCGCCAATCACAGGATACCACAAATAAAACGGATTGTAGAACTTGATGAGAACAGTAACAAAACGATACAAAGCTAGGCTGAAAGTATCTTAGACTACAGAACGGAGAAGGTGAATATATAATTTGATTTGTCACAACCTGACTAGCAGCTGGGGACAACGACCAATATGCCATCCGAAACATTTTTTTATACGTACTACTGCTATTATGCTAAATAGATATTTAAAAAAAAACAAATTTACTGTATCTATGTATTAAACGTCAACTTAATTTTATTTTAAGCAACTACTAACTTATTACTTAATCTCGGTAATTAAATGTGTAATAAAAGTATTTCAGGCGTAAAACTATAACAATGTCCGTTCTCACGGATACAAAGTTTAAAATTATTTCGGAGACCTTCCATTTAAGCAACAATATATCGAACTCACAGAGTTATCAAATATATTCTAGGAATAGCACACACACACACACACACACACACACACACACTCCTACTCTCTCACCGTCCCCGACTCCAATATTTAGTAACCTCTTTCACCCTAAAGTTGCCTGGAAGAAATTGCTATTTAGATTTTTTTTTCATGTGACTTATTGTAGATTTGCCGCAGATGGCATTAACTACTTGGCCGGACAAATGGGGAGCGCTGAAAGCTCTTACCCGGTACAACGTTTAAGAAGGCGCAAACCTCGGCTCAGGGTGTCGTCTGAATGGAAAAATATTTTAAAGAATTAATTGACCCTACTGGGTCGACAGCGATAAGCGCTGATTGAGGGAAATCGTCGCCCACGCCGGCAGGGTCGGTATCGGGGTGTTTGGTGTCGCAAACTGATTGGCCGCCTCTATGGCTAGAGTAATCGGGTCGTCGGGATCGTATATTACGTCTTTCGAGCTATTTAGCAATAAGGCCGCCGATTGTGCTTCTCTTGTCACGTTTGTAATTGTTTTTATTTGTCCGAAAGTAAGATGATCCGTGCTTCGGAAGGCATGTTAAGCTGTTGGTCCCGGTTACTAGTTACTACTGTAAGTAGCCGTTACATGAGCCATGTCACTGGCGTTTGGCGGCTCAATAGTAACCCTGACACCAGGGTTGAGGGGGTTGGTAATCCACTTCACAATCCACACGATAGAAGAAGATGGCAATAGCAGTTTTTTTCAGCCCAATATTTTGCTACCTGGACAGCATTCGCAAGCTACTCCCACGTACAAACTAAGTGTCAGTGTTAGTGAAAGTGATAAAAATGCATGAGATGATACTACACTGTCGAATTTCATAATCGTTTGTAACTTGGCTATGGTAACTGAGCTATGTGAAGAATACATTATTTTTATACAGGGTGTTAGTGACATCGTAACGAAAAAAAAAATGGAACGCCTATTTTATTGTACTAAAAATGATGGTGGGTGTTTTTCTTGTCGCAAATGTTTAATTAAGATTTTCAATTTTTACTGTGCCGCAATGTAAGTCGAACAACGCGCCACACAGACGCTAAACTTACGCGCGGCTACGTTACGCGTGCGTGATACGATGTTGATATCTAGGTAGGAGTTTTCATTCTCTTGTATTTAGATGCTTAGTGGTTCAACGTTTAAAAATGTTGTTTGTTGAAGTAAAACACCTACTGCCACGATTTTTCACGCACGGTACCTACCTACCAGTTATTAAAACGTTCCTAACTTATTAACAATAAAAACCCTACTCTTGCCTTACCTTAATTGTTATTCCTTCGGATGAAGTACCTAGGTAGGTACCCTAGAACATGTCACGTCACGTAGGTATGCAACATCGCGTTTCCTCCGCGGTAGGTAGGTATCACACGCACTCACAAACACAACACCTTGCTCTTTAATAAACATCAACAATCTTCCATACTTTTGCGCAGTAAATGGTCTATGATCTATCATCATAGTCGACACTACTCATTTACAGAATGAAACAAACACTCACAAACACGAAAAAAATATCCTCGAAAAACATCACGCGATTCGGGTCAAGCTTAGTATTCGACTGAGCGGAAGCGCGCGGCGGCGTTAGCGCAAAGCATCAAAGGCGCGCCGACGACGCGCCGGCCGCGGCCGAGTCGAGCCGACGACTAGACAGAGAGAGAGAAGTATGTTTATGGTGCAAGTGACAGAGAAAGAAATAGTATCTGTTCGTATGCCTACTTTATTGGCGAGCGTTGCCCTTGACCCGTGCGCCGGCTATTCACCTGCGCATAGCTGAAGTTGTAGATACGTTATTATTATTATTGATGACATTGATAAAATTTAATAATTAGTAATTTTTATTTGTTTATTTTAAATGTGCGTTCTATGCAGCTTAAAACACAATATGGGACTGAAAAAAATCTAATTTTTTGATGGATTTTGCGACAGGAAACTTCACTTGATACCTATCAACTCAAAGAAATACCTAGTATCTGTTCGTAATGTCTACTTTATTGGCGCGCGTTGCCCTTGATCCGTGAGGCTATTCACGACCGAGTATCCATCAAGACAGATCAAACAAGCCCTAACTCGGAGGTCTTGCGTCCCAGGATCCTTTAATTATGTCTTAGAACCTTCTTGGCCTATGTGGTCCAGTGGTTGAGCGATGGGATGCGGAGGGTCCGGGTTCGTATTCCGGTGGGGACATATCACAAAAATCTGTTTAAGGCCTTTGGTTGGGACGTTACAGGCTGATCACCTGATTGTCCGAAAGTAAAATGATCCGTGCTTCGGAAGGTACGTTAAGTCGTTGCTCCCGTCTACTAGGTACTTATGTAAGCACGTAGCCGTTACATGAATATTGTACACAGAACAGGATAGGTTTAATTAGTTCTTTACTGATGATTTAACAATGAGATTTAAAACCATGAATAACTTAGTACTTAGTACCTCGGTACCAACATGTAACAAGAAAAATAAGATCACTCCTCTCGGACAATTTTTTTCTTTGAACATGCCGACATTGCCTACGCGGCGGAGTTGCCGAACTATCGATAGGTAGATTATCAATTGTTGAACTTGGAAATTGTCTAAACTATCGAAAGTAGTGATAGTACATTTAGATCGATACTAGCGATAGTACCGATAGGTCTTGCTTTGTAATAATAATGGGTATTAATCTAAAAGATCTATCGATAGGTACCTACTATTGGTTTTTTTTAACTAGGTATCGATAGAATATCGATAGGCAACACTCTGGCGGAGTGTCCGCCCAATTCTAGACGCGATCTCGCTCGATTTTTGTGTAGCGAGGTTTTGCGTAGGTACTTACATACTAAGTTGGTGGATGGTTGACATAGTAGGTAACTAATTACCTAATCTGTGGTGGTTGTGTTAGTTGGTTGTTAGTTATTCTAATGACAACAAAGAATACAATTATTTACTGTTTCAACTGTTTTAGGTAGATAATGGCCCCGATTCCTATGAGTAAATGAATGAATAACCCGGTCGAATCAAAAAGGTATCTCGCTGGTATGCAAACCGTTTGACGTGTGCTGTCAACTTAATTCTGTCGGTTGTTTTAGATTTCTGCTTAAAATTGACGTGTATTCCATAAATTTTATGCCTGTTGATTATCCGTCCATTTAAGAATAAGAATAAAATAAATTTATAAATTTACGATAGACAGAGAAAGAAATAGGATCGGTTCGTAGTGCCTACTTTGTAGGCCGCGCCGCCCGCGCCGCCGCGCCGCCCCCGGAGTGCGGCGCGGGGCGCGCGGAGCGGGGCGTGCGGAGCGGGGCGCGCGGCTCGGTGCGTGTGGCCGTTGACCCGTTCGAGCAGCTGTTGTCTCCATTACATCGAAAATTTTCGATAATTTGTCATTATTGTTTTTTTTATTGAAATTTGGGTTCTATGCAGCTAAAAACACAATATGGAATTGAAAATAATTAAAAACAAAACTCAAAATTTCATGAATTTTGCGACGGAAAATTCCACTAGATATTAACTCAGAATCATGGTCTGAATCATCCCTCTCAGTATTCGTTACGATGTCACTAACACCCGGTATACTTACCTTAAGCTGCGCTATGTACTGTTGAGAATGGTGATTATAATTAAGTGTTTGATTACACCTTGTTCTACAGTATCCGTTGTCGTGATGTATATACATCTCTTTGGATAGGCATATACTAAAGAGTACTACGTATAGAATGAAAACTCTTTGCTCCCCGCCAGCGGCTGAGCTAGGTTTACCTCACCCCCTCGGTCATACTTTACTCTTCAGTCGTTTGGCGTCGGACGTCACACACAAGGACGCGCGTGTACAAAAACGTTAATGTGTAGTGTCTGTGTATAACGAGGTGTTTTGTATGAACTGTCCGGGGTGTGGTTTAGGGCCCTCTGTTACCTGGTATTGCATGCATGGATAGAACGGAAATTACCAACCAAAACAGGTCCAGCAAAAATAAATTCTAAAATATTTATTTTTCAAAATTGGCTTACGTAGCGCTTTTTGAACGTCAAAAATTAAATTACATACTATGTAACTAGCTGTAAAACTACTACCACATCGGAATCTGTAACGCTGAGGGAAAGATGTGACCAGAAAACCTCCCAGCAAAGAGCCCTAATCCTACTGTTTCATGTTTTCCTTTATAGCACTTCCTAAACCAGCTTAAATCAAAGCTTCTGTAAACAACAAGTTAGGATTCCACTAGTAAAACGTAGCAAGCAACCGTCGGCTCTAATAGGGTAACAAGCCAGTAACGAGGCACGACCGCCGCCTTTCCTCCCGTAGGGTATATCGCCTGTGATCAACCTCTGAACTCTTCACATTTCCACTTTATCTAGCTATAGAAAGATAACAGTTTAACTAGTGTTGCTTGTAGCCGTAGCAAGGCAACGGAATGGAATCAAATCGGACGGTCAAACTGAAATATAATTATTTATCGCGCAGTAAACTGCATTTTGATTTTCATTTATTGCGTCGCTTGGTGTTCATGCTACATCGACTGTCTGCGCGACTAATATTAGTACAGACACACTCGAAACACTCCGACACTGGATACAAAAATATAATTCTTACCGACCGCCGTCAAACATGTAAATGCGAGTGAGACATAATCTGCGAGCTTAAGCCTAAAGTCAACCTAGAGGGGGTGAAGTCGGCGCCCGCTACGAACTGGAGCAGGGCGGAGAATTGCCACTCTATACGAAGTTCTATTCTTTAAGGCATCTGAAAACTAAAGTGTTGACTGTCTTCCCTATGCCAGTCGATCGATCTACTTCGATATAGCTTACAGTCAACCTATGACCTCTTCACATTTCCACCTTATCTAGTAGCCTGATCGTTTTCTACGGTTCATAGTTTGTGTAATAATACATACTTACAAAGTTGCTAACAGAGTATAAACCTGCCAATAAGAACCGATTATAAGGCTAAACGAGCTTAGTTAGATCAATTGTGATAATAGGTAAGTGTTTATGTATGTGGGAATGAAAGATTATTATGAACGTGACGTGTATGAGGTGAAGTTTATGAACGTGTCCTAAGGGGGTGTGAGAGGGAGAGAGAGGAAGGGGAACAAAGATGGCGGCGGTTAGACATTAGAAGCGAGTGTTCTGGATTATAATTTTTAAAAATAATAAAAAAATATAATAAAACGTTGAACATTCAAGTGATTTTATTTTTACTCCACCACCATCCTCCACCATCCTTTTTGTTTTTATGTGTGTTGGGATACTTGCTCACCATTCTCTCTGTACCTGACAACCAAATTAAAACAGAGATTTTTTTTTTGTTTGTTCTTCAATGGTTTTTTTTTATTATTTTAGAGGGGACTATTCTAACAACCAAAGGCCACGACGACAATGCAAATATAAGTAACAAAAAAAATACACTTATAACATAAACACTGTCCCTTTCAATCAACCGGAGGGGATATGGAGCATACTCCACCACGCTAACAAAATGCGAAAATATTTACAAAAGAGTGGCTTCGGCCCCACGCATACCTTTCAAAAGTCCGGAACTCCATAGTCCCGAAATATGGAAATTACATCATCACCAGCCCATTAACGTCCCCACTGCTGGGGCACGGGCCTTCCCTAAGGATGGATAGGGAGATCGGGCCTTAAACCACCACGCGGGCCCAGTGCGGATTGGTAGTTATTAACGACTGCTAATGCAGCCGGGACCAACGGCTTAACGTGCCTTCCGAAGCACGGAGGAGCTCGAGATGAAAACTTTTTTTTTCTGTGGTCACCCATCCTATGACCGGCCTTTGCAAAAGTCGCTTAACTTCAACAATCGCAGGCCGAGCGCGAAAATTACGCGAGGAAATTACATACAAATTATAAAAAAAATAAATAATAAAAAACAATATATCACTATGGCTCGCGTTGATGTCTTTTCTATGGAGACAAATTTCCTTGCTTATGTCAATAAATAAGTACGTACTTTCATAAAGAATCCACGAGATTAATTAAATATAAGTACGGTCACGAGCATTAATATGTATACACTTTGGTACCATGTCACATTAACTTTTTTGACAAATTGAACTGTAAGTCTCACTAAATGTCAAATACGTTAGTGCGACAGAGTCCTAAAGTGGATACATTATATTGCTCATGACTGTACATAACGAACGCGTGATTTGGATCGTACTGTCATAGGCTTGAATCCCGGTTGTAGGTCTAAACCACTGAATACGACTTTGGGAGTTTTAATCCATGTTTTTATCACGAGGTTTCCAGAATTTGTGCTCGGTTAATGGCTCACCAGCTGCCACAGAAACGCTGTTTGAATCATCTGATAAAGATGTAAAGGCCTGAGATGATTTTTTTTTGTTTTTTTTGACGTGACTTATTGTAGATTTGCCGCAGATGGCATTAACTACTTGGCCGGAGGCCTGAAATGAATGGCTCGCCTATTATATGGGACTTAACCATAGCTGGGTGTACATAGGTATTACTACACGGTTCTGACCACCCTTTCAGGGATATAGGTATGATGGTGTTATGTTATAATATGTTTTGGTTTGAGTAATCAAGGTTTCCAGGATTCGTGCCCGGTCAATGGCTCTAATGATGTATCTAATGATACACGGGATTTGAAAATAGCTGGGTGTATATAGGTACTCTGGCCATAGAGGCAGCCAATCAGCTCACGATACCAAACATTTCAGAACCCCGATACCGACCTCGCGACGTTGACACTAGGGTTGATTAATTCTTTCAAATATTTTTCCTCTCAGACGACGCCCTGAGCCGAGGTTCACGCCCAACTGGGCACCCTCAGGCCTGTTGTCTTAAACGTTGTACCGGGTGAGAGCCTTCAGCGCTCCCCATTTGTCCGGCCATGTAGTTAATGCCATCTGCGGCAAATCTACAATAAGTCACGTCAAAAAAGGATGTATATAGGTATTACGGTGCTGCCCACCCTTTCAGGGATATAAGCCTGATGGTATGTTATGTTTATTTGTTTTGATACAAGTAATTACGATATGAAGTACAATTATTATAATCATAATTTTTAGTCGGATTTCAAGTAGATATTATCTAAGTAATTATAAATTCATGAATGATAATTGTTGCTACCGTACACTAGAGAACAGTCGTTATAAAGTTAGCTCAGTGTTTGGTCTTCTTATTATAACCCACACGTTATGAGGTGGATTACCAACCTCATCAACCCTGGTGTCAGGGTTATTATTGAGCCGCCAAAGGCCCCTGACATGGCTCATGTAACGACTACTTACATTTTCAGTAAGTAGCAACCGGGACCAACGGCTTAACATGCCTACCGAGGCACAGATCGTCTTACTTTCGGACAATCAGGTGATCAGCCTGTCTTCTTTTTTATATTTGACCCAAATTTACAGACGAACTTAATGTTTTATTGTATTTGGTTGACAGTGACAAATGGTATTATAACACCTAATTTCATTAAATCACACATCTCTGTTTCAATTTGTACGTTTACTTCTAATATTGGCTTTATAGACATTATTGCATAATATTAGCGTTTAATCAAACTGTCGGAACTACGTGTCGATGGCGCCAATGGAGATATTTGCAACAGACGTTACACATACGTCATATTACACGGCAGTTAGAGATTTCAATCCCAAAATCCCGGGATCAGGAACTTTCCTGATCCCGGGATTTTGGGATTTTCAAAAAATAAATCAAAAATGTTTTTTATTATCAGAAATAATATAAAAAGGAAGAAAGCATATTATTATGTTTGAGGTAGGGTACAATAATTATAAGTTTTACAAAACGAATACAGGTTCCCAAACTACGGAGCCTGTATCTTGGGAAACCGTCAATGGGATACAAGTCTTGTAAGATTGACGCAAAATTTGCCAACAATAATAATAAACACAGGAAACTTAAAATAAAAATATAAAATTGAATAAGAATAGGGTACATCTAAGTATTGGAGTGTGGGTAGGTATGTAAGTTGTGTGTATTTGACATTGTTTATCCCAAGATTCTGGGATCCCTTTCGGGAGTTATCCAACTGTCGGAACTGTGTGATTGGAGATATTTTCAACAGACCTTACATCATATTATACTACAGTTAGAGATTTCAATCCCAAGACTCCTTTTTGACCCCGGTATTTCAGGATTTTACTTTTGTATTTTAGATTTGTATCATCAAATTGAATAAGTAATCCCGAAAATCCGGATTTGCATTTTAGGGACAGAAAAAGAAATAAAATAAACAATTAAATATGGAAAGACTCTTGCCGGCTTAAAACTGTAGTCATAAATTGGGTAACAAAAAATTAGTTTCTTATTTTTGCATAAGTTTAAGACCTTGCCAATTAGTTAATTAACAACCATGTAACATGCTACAGTGGAAGTTTTTCGTCCAATAACGTTGCAATCAAAGGTCGGGTATAATGTGACGGAGGATTTTCAAAAAAAAAAAACCTTTTGAGAGATTTTTCTCCTTTAGATAACATTTGACCTACTTAATTCAATTGCTTAACTCCTATGTCCTGTCTACGGATTTTTTGAAAATGATGTATTCAGATCGACGGGGAATCTTTTCACGCATATTAAAACGTGTAAAGATTCCCTGTCGATCTGTATAAGTATTCCGTTTTTCGAAAATCAGGAGGCAGAATTAATTCTAAACAAAATATTTTTGTTTTATAAGTTTCTCTTGTTAGATTCCAGTGATGTACCTAATTAGTCAAACCTTGTCACGGTCTTCTTTCCACAATTTCGTTTTTTTTTCTAAAATAACACGACACCTGCTTATCAACACATTGTCGTAAAAGATGAATAAGTAGGCAATACGTTATGATGACCGCTTTAAGGTTTGTCCTCTACATCATGTTTCGTATTAATTAATAATTACCTTCAAGGAGCGAATTGCTGATCTTTTATTATGTCAAAACGGCCATCGTAACGCGTCGGTAGTTAAAATAAAATAATTAACTGAACCTACCCTTATAACACAGACACAATCACTCAACAACAACAACAACAGAAAATCTTCTAAAAATTCAACCAAATATCTTCATAAACATCCAGAACAGATCTTACGAAGTCGAATTTCCCGACGGTGAGTTTTCGTACGTACATAGCTGCATTCGCGGGGATTTGCGCGTGCGCGTTCGCGTTGTGCGTGTTATCGTGCGCGCGTTGCGTTTGCGACTGTCAGCTGGCCGGCCGGTCCAACGTGTGCTAATCGCGCCAACACACTGTGCATAATCAAATGAGAGGATCTATGTAGAGTTGCTTTTACCGGCGCGATTAGAAGGTTATTTTGGTGCTGCTACTTGGTATTTATGAAAAATAAATAATTGTTTTTTAAGAGACAAATACGATATCTTATAATATAGGTATCTTCATTGGTTAACTAATAAATATTCATATTAGGTACTTAAGCACTTCTGGACAAATTAATTAAAAATATATATTCTTAATTAGGCTACAATTTTTTTATGAGTATTTTCTTGTAATTTACTTTATTTGAATTAAGACCAGTTTAATGGTCGAAACAGAACCAACAAACCGATAACAGAATGATGATAATGACAATAGACATAGTTAAGAAGATTATTAAATAAAATATATTTTTAAGTTACTAAGACCATTAATTATTAAGAAACTGAGATATACACTAATGATAATTTATAATCTTATTACTTATAATACATAGTTATTTTGATGTTTTTTTTTTATATTTATGAATGAATGAATGCCAGTCACACTAAATTTATATATTGTCACACTCTGTCAGCTCTGTAAGTGTCTGCACCTGACATAACCGCAGCAACCTACTTACAAGGTAAAGAAAGCAATACTTAGCAGACATATTGTTGTCCCCAACGACGGAATCTTCGTCTGTCTCTTTCTTCCTCACATAAACACTCATTTAGAAGCGAAAAAGGCGCATTATTAGAGAAAAGTGGTCAGGTTTTAGTAATGGCTTAATAAATCGTCGGTTGATCGAATTTTGTTTGACCATATCCTAAACATGCGTTCTTCGTTTCACGTTCAAAATGCGACTCTTTATGCGCCCAGTTTAAGGTGTATAATTGCTTGAAAGTATGATCCGGTACGCGAATATAGTTAGAATAAAGTTTCGTAAACTATGGTACATTGAAGTAATAATTTGTCGTATTGAAGAATTTCGTAAATCTCTACTGAAGGATTGAGTCCTTTTCCTTTTTAATAAGATGGCCATTATTGAGGAGGATACATACATACATAAACTCACGCCTATTTCCCACCGGGGTAAACAGAGACTATAGAATTCCATTTGCTTCAATCCTGACACACTTCTCTTGCTTCCTCCACATTCGTCAATTGCGGAGGATAGGTATATACCTATATACAGGGTGTTAGTGACATCGTAACGAAAACTTTGAAGGGTGATTGAGGCCATGATTCTGAGTTGATATCAAGTGGAATTTTCCGTCGCAAAAGTATGGAACGGAAAATAATTTAAATAAGCTCTAAAATTTTCATGACTTCTCCGACAGGAAATTCCACTTGATATCGACTCAGAATCATGGTCTGAATCATCCCTTTCAGTATTCGTTACAGTGTCACTAACACCCATACCTACTTGTATGTATGGCTACTGTATGTACTTGTATGGGGTGTAAGTGACATCGTAACGAATACTGAGAGGGATGATTCAGCTGATTATTCTGAGTTAATATCAAGTGGAATTTTCCATCGCAAAAGTATAGAATTGAAAATAATTTAAAAAAACTAAAAAAATAACATGAATTTTGCGACGGAAAATTCCACTTGATATTAACTCAGAATCATGGTCTGAATCATCCCTCTGAGTATTCGTTACGATGTCACTAACACCCTGTATAAACAATGCGAGGCCTGTGCCCCGCACGCCTCGCGCCTCGCTGTGTTATGCGTGCGTAGCACATGCCTTTGCCGCGAATATAAAGACACACAATGCGATTTCGAGGCGTGCGGTGCATATGCTTCGCAATGTTTGTATCTGCCTTTACGCGACAGGCTGATCACCGACAGGTGACAACGGTAGATAGATAGATAAAATACTTCATCATCATCAACAGCCTATATACGTCCCACTGCTGGGCACAGGCCTCCCCTCAATCAACCGGAGGGGGTATGGAGCATACTCCACCACGCTGCTCCAATGCGGATTGGTGGAGGTGTTTTTACGGCTAATAGCCGGGACCAACGGCTTACTCGTAACGTGCCCTCCGAAGCACGGAATCATCTTACTTTTTCGGACAATCAGGTGATTCAAGCCTGAAAAGTCCTTACCAAACAAAGGACAGTCTCACAAAGTGATTTCGACAATGTCCCCATCGGGAATCGAACCCGGACCTCCAGATCGTGAGCCTAACGCTCTAACCACTAGACCACAGAGGCTATTATAAAATACTTAATTGAGCACAATGGACACAAGATACAGAAAGACACAACAGGCGGCATTATTGCTCATACATCAATTTGATTTATTCCGTTCTAATACCTATTTTCGAATTTAATTTCCACTTTTAACGAGTACCGGCCGTTGCCTACTGGCCAAAGCCATATCCACTATTAATTTAACGGTTTGTCAAAAGTTATTTTTAGATCTATGATCCGGTTTTATAACTACCCCGTTAGGACTCCGATACCGATCCCGCCGGCGTGGTCGACGATTTCGCGCTTACCGCTATCGATCCACTGGGGTCGATTAATTCTTTTTCATTTATTAATTTTCCTTTTGCAACGGAAAATTCCGCTTGATATCAACTCAGAATCGTGGTCTGAACCATCCCTCAAAGTTTTCGTTACGATGTCATTAACACCCTTTACCTCTGTGGCGTAATGCTTGTTATGTTTTATTGAACAATTATTTTTTTTATTATACTTGTGTCGTTTCCATATCTTGAGCCTATGGAGTCCCGGACTTTTGGAAGGTGTGCGTGGGGCCGAAGCCAACACGTAGAGGCCCCTTAAGACAATTTAATCTAAATGTTGTGTGACACTAACCGGCGATTACCCTTGTATGCACTATGGGAGGGCACCCATTATCATTATTATTAAAATTATTGCGTATTGCAGACAAAAATATCTTGGGTGGATTATATATCCAACTTAAGCTCCCCTAACCAAGTCTCTGCCGCATCCGTCACACAATGCAGCTCGGCTATACCACCTGGGAACCGGTGCAGAGGACACTCGTTCACTATGTGAGATATGGTTTGATCCGGGTGACCACATTCACAGTACGACTCCTTTAAGCCCCTTCTATGTAGGAGAAGGTTTGACTTTCCATGGTTGGTCCTACACCGGTTCAGTCAGGTCCAGATTTTTTGTTTGGAGTCAAAGCCAGGGACCCTCCGCGAGGAGTCCTGAATAATATTAAAATTATGAGAAGGACAAGCGTTGGTCGGATCAGTATATGGCATTTTGTTAGTTATGGTAAAGCAAACAGAGTCGACTGTGTAATATCCGTCCGGTTAGTGACGACAAAACCAGGAAAATGACTTAGAAATTAGTTTTATTTACTTACGGTTTAGAAACTGTTGTACTCACGGAATAGAAGAAAAAGGTTGGAAGGGCCTAGTGACAGCGAAACGCGACAATTATGAGCAAACTTCATACTTCAACTTTGCACTCCATCCGTAGGTACGCAAAGTTTACGAAACACGGAGCTCCGGGAAAGAGTGCTAATTCTTGCAGACGCCATCTAATTAATTTTAAGTTATATCTATCACTTTCTTATCTGTTGAAAAAGAAAGGGACGGGCATAAAATTTAAGGAACACACGTCATATTTAAGCAGATATCAAAAACAACCGTCTAAAAATTTTACATCGGCCAATAACCCGACAGAATTAGGTTGACACGCACGTCAATTTTACATACCAGCTAGATGCCTATTTTATTCTTTTATGTTTTTGATTTAAAATTAACTTCTTGACAATCTTCATCCGTCGTTTTCCTTTTCGGCGGATAAGAAAATGACGGGTATAACTTAAAATAAAATTAGGAGGTGTCTGCAGGAATCGGGGCCTTATATTAAAATGTCGTCTTGTGCATTATAACCTACGTACGCGCGCAGTACGGTTGCTGTGCAGACCAAGCTGGTAACCAGCTATCCACAACTTAATCATCAGAAAGTTTACCAACAAGCGATGACACAGTCGCTTATTACAACTAATATTTACAAGTAAGTATTCAACTTGAATGCTAAAACAAAGGGCACATTATATGAACACGGTTTATTGTGTAATCCTAAGCAAGTATTTTGTTAAGTTATTGTCGCCAATGGAAAGCAGACCAGCGGTGAAAGTGGCTGTCAGAGGTGATTCCTATGTGTACTTACCTTAATGTACATAAGTACGGCCACGAGCATTAATATGTATACACTTTGATACCATGTCACATTAACTTTTTTGACAAATTGAACTGTAAGTCTCACTAAATGTTAAAAATTTTAGTGCGACAGAGTCCTAAAGTGGGTACATTATATTGCTCAAACGTCAGTATATTGGCTTGTATATTTTTCTAATAATTACTTAACTTATCGAATGCCGGAACGCAGATCTCAACCAGACACAATGTAAATTTTATTGTGTCTGATATCTCGGCAGATGAGAGGCCCAATGGTTTTGGTGTCTGTCTATACTGAAAGGTTTTCTGGAAGAGATTGCTTATTGCAATGAGGCCTGCTTTTGTGCCATTTCCTTTCCCTCTGTGCGATGTGCGAAGTGTAATATTAATATTTATATATCGTTTCCATATCTCGGGCGAGCCGTAGTAGCCTCCAGCCAGTTTGAGGTCGCAGGTTCGAATCCAGCAGAGGCAATGATTATCACGTTCTCAGCGGTAAAGGAAAACATTATGACGAAATCCACATTCCCGAGGAATGCATTTTCGGAGGTATGTGCCCTAACCTGTATTGGGCTGGTTTAAATTTCCCTTCGCCGGTTGGAAGGTCAAACAGTCTTTTCTGTAAAAAATCTTCAGGTTAGGTAAGCGGACCCTATGAAAAACGGGATAATGCTAGGGAGATGATAAGCTCACTTGCCCAATTGGGGCAGTCAGAGGTACATCCATCCCACAAGATATAACTACTTCATCATCATCAGCCGTACGACGCCCACTGCTGGGCATAGGCCTCCCCCAAGGATCTCCACGACGATCGGTCCAGCGCTACCCGCATCCAGAAACATATAACTACTTATTGTACTGAATTAGACGTCCTGTTCAATATTAGCTATCTCTGTTAAGACTTTTTAAAGAGGATTTAATACTTTCCCTTTTTATTCGGAGACAGTTCCGACGCGGGCAGAATTATAAATAGGTGTATCATCTTTGCAATGCTTACTCTTATTGATGCGTGTTTCCATTATAACATAAACGATTTAGTTCGCAAATCGTACGAAAGATTATAATATTAAGTTCCTTCTAGAAAGAACTAAAATATTAGCTCGGACCTAAAACACAGGACCGGAAAGGATGGCGTGAAAGAGAGGAGGCCTATACCCAGCAGTAGGTGGATACAGGCTGATTCATAGATAGTAGTAGATTGGCTCGGAATCGTGGTCTGGATCGTCACTAACATCCTGTATATTGCAGTGTCCTAATCAGGTTTTTTTTTTTGACGTGACTTATTGTAGATTTGCCGCAGATGGCATTAACTACTTGGCCGGACAAATGGGGAGCGCTGAAGGCTCTCACCCGGTACAACGTTTAAGACAACAGGCCTGAGGGTGCCCAGTTGGGCGCGAACCTCGGCTCAGGGCGTCGTCAGAAAGGAAAAATATTTGAAAGAATTAATCGACCCTAGTGGGTCGATAGCGATAAGCGCTGAATGAGGGAAATCGTCGACCACGCCGGCGGGATCGGTATCGGGGGTCCTAATCAGGGTTTACATGTTGATGCTAGCTAGTTATAAAATCCTATGTATACACACATGTAAAATCAATGAATAAATGAAATGAAATAACAGAAACGTAGGTAAGTAATACTCAACATACATAAACTCACGTCTTTTTCCCACCGGGACAAGCAGAGACTATGGAATTCCATTCGCTTCGATCCTGACACGCCTCCACTTCCGGCGTGCGTGTATAAACGATTGTTGAATGTGAAGGAAGCAAGAGAAGTGTGTCAGGATCGAAGCTAGTGGAATTCCATAGTCTCTGCTTACCCCGGTGGGAAATCTTATTGAAGAAAACGATCCCCGACCGATTTACAACACATCCTTGCGATAAGCGTCTCTACTTACAGCAAAATCTCGTCCAACAATGTGCCCGCGATCTCTTTATGGAACGAGATCCATAGTTGCGCAAACGCCGCGTGGGAACGCAAGCGCACGTTCCTAGATCATCTGTATTCCGCGCGCAAAAACACTAGGAACTGACTTCCGAGTGCGTTATGTAGCCCGTAAATGTAGGTTAGGTTTTGTTTTTTTTTCTTTTCGTTCTTCTTCTATCGTGTGGGTTGTGAGGTGAATTACCAACCTCATGGACCCTGGTGTCAGGGTTATTATTGAGCTGATAAATGCCCCTGACATGGGTCATGTAACGACTACTTACTTACATCAGTAAGTAGTCACCGGGACTTACAGCTTAGGTGTCTTCCGAAGTACGGATCATTTTACTTTCGGACAATCAGGTGATCAGCCTGTAATGTCCTAACCAAACTAGGCATCACAATTGTGATGATTTTTGTGATTTGTTCCCACAGGGATTCGAAGCCGGAACCTCCGCAACGTGAGCACAACGCTCAACCACTGGACCACGACCATAGAGGCCGTTGCTTTTTGGTTATCTACGCAATGTTATCGTGGAAAATGTCTCAATATTTTTTTGTTTTGAATGTTTAACTTTTAAATTAATTTATGTCATCACTTTTAATTGACTGTTTTTAGAAGCAGTGCTATGACATCAGTAGGTACACCACACAACAGATAGATAGGTAAATTATTCTGTACACTTTCACTGTTTGAATAGCCGGATGGAAGTGTTTTTCAATGGTTGTCCTTCAACTAGGAAACAAGGAAATTTATTGTAGTGGTAATTAAGGGAAATGGCCATTAGGTACAGTCGTGAGTAATATCATGTACCCACTTGAACCCTCTCGCACTATCATATTTGACATTTAATAAGACTTACGGTTTAATTTGTCAAAAAAGTTAATGTGACATGGTATCAAAGTGTATACGTACTCGTGACCGTACAGAAAATAAACGTTAATGAGACATTGGCCCCGATTCCTGCAGACATCTCCTAATTTTACTTTAAGTTATACCTATCATTTTCTTATCTACCGAAAAGGAAAGGGACGGATGGTTGACAGCTCTTAATTTTAGGAAGAATGAGTAAATGAATGAATAACCCGGGCGTATCAAAAAGGTACCTCGCTGGTATGCAAACCGTTTCACGTGTGGTTTCGACTTAATTCTGTAGGGTTATTAGCCAATTTTTTTTTTTTTTATGAGGTTGTTTTAGATTTGTGCTTAAAATTGACGTGCGTTCCATAAATTTTATGCTTGTCGATTACCCGTCCCTTTCCTTTTCGGCGGATAAGAAAATGACAGATGTAACTTAAAATAAAATTAGATGGTATTTACTGGATTACTGGAATTAGATTAGAGTTCGAGGAGCTCGGTGGCGCAGCGGTTAACGCGCTCGGTCTGCGATTGCTGAAGTTAAGCGAGTTTTGCAAAGGCCGGTCATAGGATGGGTGACCACAGAAAAAAAAAAGTTTTCATCTCTAGCTCCTCCGTGCTTCGGAAGGCACGTTAAGTCGTTGGTCCCGGCTGCATTAGCAGTCGTTAATAACCACCAATCCGCACTGGGCCCGCGTGGTGGTTTAAGGCCCGATCTCCCTATCCATCCATAGGGAAGGCCCGTGCCCCAGCAGTGGGGACGTTAATGGGCTGGTGATGATGATGATGACTGGAATTAGCCCCAATGGCGCTAGAACAACAAGTTATTACCTAATTGATTTAGGGTTGCACTATATGTATACTTATTGGTGTAGTGTCTGTGTAAAACGAGGTGTTTTGTATGAAGTGTCCGGGGTGTGCTTCTCCGCTAAGGGGTGAGGGGAAGCGCGCGGTCTCGGTCGCACTTACTCGTTAGTCGGTAAAAATTAAACTTAGGTAGTACAAAGTACGTAGAGGTACTATTAACAGGAGGTAAATTGACATATAGAAATATTTTTAAGGATTCCATTTATTTATGTTACCTCAATACAAGTCACATAACCAATAAATAAATTATTTTATTGCATTTAGCGCTAGACATGTAGACAATACACATATTTACCGTACATCGTGTCCAAAATAAAATTTTCAAAAATGTATCGTATGATGTGAAAATACTGATTGTAAACATTTTTGTATTATGATAAACTGATCAACAAAATTATTTTGAACACCATGTAAGAATAAAATTAAAGATCTTTACATTATATTTATTTTTGTGACTAATTTTGAATATAATTTAACATTAGACTCCTTACACCAATATAGACCCATAATTGTATACGAATTAAACATAGATAGGTACATATTTTTATTATATCATTACAAACAAATGAAACTAGCTGTATATCTATCTCATTTGTTCTTATTGAAAAAGTGTGTAGAGCAAGTGAGATAGGTAGATTATCTATTTCGTTATTGCATATCGAGTGGGTTAATATATTTATTCGTATATTTTTAATAACTTAGTAAATTCTGATCCATACACTTAGTACATTGGATTTCATAATCATCGTAATATTAAAACAGCAATACTAACGCTACAACATTTTATTTATAAATTTGAATGAAATGTGTATGAGACAATTTAAAGAAAATATACGTATATAGAAAAGTTTACTTAGTACTTAATATTCGTAGAAGAGGGCTTTATTATTATTACGTTTGATGTTTTTTTTAATAATAGAACAGAAATGAAAAAAAATCCAATTTTGAAATAGACAAATTATTTCTTTTTTTTTTATAGCACTTACCCGTGCTTAGGGAAACTCAAAAAGAGAAAATTTAAATCGAAAAAGTTTTTCTGACTCGGACGGATCTTGAACCCGCAGCTCGTGTCAAGCCGGGACGAGCGTGTTAACCATTACACCACCGGGTCCTCCTCCTGTCCATGCGAGATTCTTTCGATCTATGTATCATCATTAACCCGACAAGTGCCACGGGTGCGAGACCCGTCCGAACCAGAAATTTTTTTTCGATATAAATTTTCTCTTCGAGACATATTATGCTTATTACGAATGACAAATATATTATAATTTAAAACAATCAAAGCTTTGGAAAATATGCATAAAATATGAACCAACTGTATATATATAATTATATAATTGCATCATACACATTCCATTCAAAAAACTTTATACATATCGGAACATTTATTCTAACAGCAAATAAACTTCATAGTAACGAACATTTTAGTCCTATGGCAAATATTTTTTGTATAGGCATCAGAGTCGATCATTTAACAGTTAAAAGCTGTTGGTCCTTAAATGACAAGTGACAAGTAAATTGAAGATATGTGATAATTGACACATTATTGTAATATATTCGCCGCAATCTTACACGCATTATTAGGTTAGTATTTATTATACAGGGTGTTAGTGACATTGTAACAAATACTGAGAGGGATGATTCCGCCCATGACTTTGAGTTAATATCAAATAGCATTTTCCGTCGCAAAATTCATGATATATATTTTTTTAATTATTTTCAATTCTATATTTTTGCGATGGAAAATTCGTCAAGATAACTACTGAAAACCAGGGTCTGAATCATTCCTCAAAGATGTGTCCTTTCTGACATGTTGGCCCATTATATGTGTGTATTTGACTGGGTTCAAATATAATTTACAATAACTAATCTAGAATTAGAAGCCAGTCTAACACGATCCAAAATCAATCTCAATTTGGAATTTTAATAACAAATTAAGTAACAATCAGTACGTTTGATCGGTTTGATGGATGACATTACACGACCTTAATTCCATAGAATTCCTCAGAGAATTTCATTTCGTAAAAGTATCTGTACTCTGGGCGCCATCCCACTCGCGTCAGACAGACTACTGCGGGGCGGAAGGCAAGAGTGAAACCACTGCCCTATTTTTCCCTAAAAAAGTAACATAGAGAATGCTACACCGACAAGAGCGTGGCTCTTAAATTAGTGATGAACGAATTATAATTACAAATTTAAGTAAGAATCAGTACGTTTGATAGGATCGGTATTCCGTAGAATTCCTAAGTGAACTTCGTTTCGTAAAAAGTATCTCATTTGACTATGTTGTTAAGTAGCCCATTTTAGGACTTCGTATAGCGAGTTATCTTCAGATTATTTACAGCTCTGCTTCCTCCATCATTATTAATTGCATAATCACGAATGACGACAGCTATACAGTTTCCAATGTCATTAAAATAATGTTTAAAGAATTATCACTTATCTTTAATTTACTTAGATGGGGCATAAACCTTTACAATACGTTTAGCATAAACAACACTGAAATATTTCTATTTTATCTTACGTAATTATACCCGAACGTAAAATATGAAGATTTAGCCTAAGTAGGTACCTGAGTTTAAACTAAAGCCTCGTTTACTGAGACACGGAACGTCGAGCATTCAACAAACGCGCGTGAGAACGGTTCGTCGTGAATGCTCGAGTACATTGCTATATGTTTGAATTTTCCGAGCGAAACTCCGCGCGTCTCTATATACAAAGACGGTCCAAATTGTACATCGAAACGAGGAAATTGACTTACAAAAATTGCTTTTGGAAGTTACTGATATCTAATATGCCTGTTTATTTTATACGACGTGTTCAGAGTGGTTAAAAAGGCCTTATTAAAGCAATTTACCAAAAAAAAATTGCTATTAAACATTTGTCGACATTGCGCATTTACTTTTAAATGCGCAAATGTGAAATTGCAATATTGTTTTTTCGTAAAATTGCTTCAATGTGGCCTCTTTTAGACCCCCATATGCGACGCATATATGGGCTGCTCGTGTTATGTTATCAGCGGGCTTAGCACCGTAAGCGTGCGACTCTTTCTCGCTTCGACATACGTCACCCTCTCACAGTACTGCACAGAAAGAGACAGACGATCTCTGTCGCGGCGAGAAAGAGTCGCGTGCTTACGGTGCAAGGCTTGCTGAACTTTAAAATTAAATTAATTAAAAAAACAACCAATTTAGGAAACAACTTATACCCACATAGTGTGAATATCTAAGTATCTGATCAATAATATTATATACCATCGACTTATGAAACCACGAAAGAACCTATTTGATAAATCACATTCTAATGTGGTTTTCTTCAACAAAACCTCGAAGTCCTTATGTGGTTTTATGAATAAAATCACATTTGCATGTGACTTTTCAAAAAGCACTTACGTGGTTTTCTCTGTAAGGAAATGATATACCAACATAATACTCTATCCGTATACGAAACTAATATAACTAGCGAACGAGCGAAGAATTATAAAATAAAGCAAAAAAAAAAAAACATCATGAGATACACAACGTAGCATAAAATCACAAAAATAATCACCAAACTTAACAAACCCTACATCAAATGAGGAAAGCGCTTAGAAAAATTAAAATCCATCGCATATTAAACTATTTCAAGGCAAATAGTATTATAATAAGAGAGATAGAAAATAATATTTAAGAAAAATAATATGTAGTCGGTTTTCGTTTTCACCCACACTTACAGGGTGTTAGTGACATTGTAACGAAAACTATATTTACTATTATATATTGCTATATTATAGTCCGGCAATCTCGTGCGCGACCCTCCTGCGGGGCGACAGACGGTGGCGGGGACGGGGTAGCGCGTCATCCTTTTGACATTCTAGAACACGGCTGCACACGTAGAGAAGTGTGCCAGGATAAATCTTGCAATAAGTTGTACTTACTTGTGACGTAATATATGTAGGAGTGAATAAAAAGATAGAACTATTTTATTTTATTTTTATTATTATGCTTGAGGACCAATTATTAGGAAAACTAAAATATTAATAGATTGTTTTATTATAAATCAATTTCCATATCGCTTTCATTTTCACTCTCCGTTTGATATTCTTCGTCACTTCTCTTTGATTTCTCCGTGTTTTGCTCATTAATTATTTATGTACAACCTCCTTAAGTTGTCTTGAGATAGCCTTACTCATCCTCAGATATTAATCTCGTGTGCGTCGCCCTCAAAGTAGTACAGATTATCAAGCACGTGTTGCCGCTTCGGCTGCGCGGCCGAGACTGCCGTACTTGACGCGCAGATGCACGCGTTTCCCTTCCCCGCTACACCACCTGCTACCCGCTGACATCTTAGCTACCCCGTCCCCGCCACCGTCTGTCGCCCCGCAGGAGGGTCGCGCACGAGATTGCCGGACTATAACTCCTGTCGCTTAGGGGACATAAAGGTTTTAAAATAATGTTCTTTTGGGTCTTGATATTATGTATTTCTAAGTTTAATGTTTACAAATAAAAGAATTGTTGACAATCGTGACTTGATTTATATGCGCTGTCAAAATTAGTGTTGCCAGGTGACACTTCGTAGTAAAAAAAAAAAAAATTAAGCCAGAGGCGTAACAACTCCGATATACTTGTATAATCCAAAATACTATAATAACTATATTAACTCAGAATCATGTTCTGAATCATCCCCCTCAGTAATCGTTACGGTGTCACTCACACCTTGTATATTTTTTTATAAACACGTTATAAAGGCTTATTTCATAAATCTTTCAGCATTATAATTTAAACTCGAATAAAATATTAAGCAACAAGAAGTAAATTGGATTTTACCACTCAACGTCAAGTATGTACTTTGTACTGTTTTTAATTTTTAATTTTAAGGCATTTTATACTGTTCCGTATATCACTCTCAATGCTGATAAATTTATGTATCGGTCTATGTAAACCAAATACGACTTTAACAAGACGATTTATGACAAGTTTTAGATGCGTCAAACTAAAATAATATAAACTCGAGTTTCCCAGTCAGAGTGAAGCTAAAATTTTACAAATATTGCCTTTCAAATTGCAACTCACAGCTTTATGAAATAAGCTCTAGAAGTCTAGACTTCAACCCTTGCTATAACACAACCACACGACTTTCCTCTAAATCTATACGCAAACTTTCTACCCGTTTATTTAATTTGGAAAATAATGCTCTATTTAAAACTAATATGGTATCGCGAACTGTTTACTCTTTCCACTACTCCCTACAATTTATAAGAACGCTTTTTTTAAGCGTTTTAGAACGAAATCATGTAAAAATATCTACGCCAACCGTCTCATTTCTGAAAACAAACGAATGCTCATTTCCATATTTTTCAATTATCGCGTAATTGAATTTGAGAGAATCGAGAATTTGAATTCAAAACATTATTCTCATTTTAATTAATTTTTAATTTGTAACCTTCGGAAGCAGCGAGGTCACTTCCAACACGAGCATATCAAATTGCTTACTTGGAGGTGCAGTTTTGTTATTGTAAAAAACTGTATTTTTTATTTTTATTATGTCACACGGAAATCAAAACAAAAAATGACTTCTGAATTCAAATTCTTTTAGTCGATAAATCGTATAATTGATAAACATGGAAATTAGCATTCGTGTAATCGGAAATGCGATGATTGCCAAGAGACAATAAATAAATTAGAAACACTGTCACGATATTGTTGTATTAATCACGAATAAATATACAAAAAAATCGAAAAACAATATAGATTTTCGCACCGCGATCCGTAAAGTAAAAATGAGCTGTTTTCCATTACCCCAAGGTACATGAGTCAAATAAAATAGAGTAAATGTTCAAAAACTTTAGCACATAAGCAGTCATCCGTTATTCAGTCTAAAGCATCGAAACAAATGCATAGTCATCCCTGTTTTATGAAACACCGGGCTGTATTGGTGGTAGTTTTGGACAATGTAAATAAATAACGCCATTATAGGTGTATAAGGGTTGTACAGTCATAAGCAATATAATGTACCCACTTTAGGACTCTGTCGCACTAACATATTTGACATTTAGTTAGACTTACAGTTCAATTTGTCAAAAAAGTTAATGTGACATGGTACCAAAGTGTATACATATTAATGCTCGTGACCGTACCACATTTGGCACCTCATCGTACTTTCGTATACTTCTCTCTTTCTGTTATGCAGAACCGTCATTTGTTAGAGCGAGAGACAGCGACCGCACGCTATCGCTTCGTCGATTCTGCCGCGTGCTGTAGCGCAGCAGATAAGATAGAATTATAGGAAAGTTGGATGAGGCGCTGACAAATTTGGTTTGACCCAAAATCAACTTTGAGTTTGAATTCATGGTCAGAGATAATTGATATCACAGAAAACCATGTGATTAGGATTATTTTAGTTAGGACATTACAGGCTGATCACCTAATTGTCCGAATGTAAGATGATCCGTGCCTCGGAATGCACGTTAAGCAGGTCCGGGTTACTACTTACTGATGTGAGTAGTCGTTACATGAGCCATGTTAGCCTTTTGCGGCTCAATAATAACCCTGACACTTAATGTCATTTATTCACTTAGCTTTGCATTTTGTCTAGACCTATATATGAATTCTGAACCTTCAAACCTTCAGTATCTATTTTATATAGTGGCGTTATTTTAACCTATAAAGCGGGCCATAATATACTTTAGTCGCATCATTAATAATTTATCTATCAAAATCAACGTCTAAAATAATGTTAGACAAAACCTTTACACCTAGTTCTTGGCTAGACTTGACAGAATAGCCATGAAGTAGACCTTACCAGTCACAAACGATGAAGACATAATACTTTTATCTCAGTATAACCCATGTTACAGAGCGAGAAAGAATGATCGTGCATTCTCTCTTGCACTCATGTGATTCTTAACAGAAAAATGTTTTTATAATTTACACCGTCTGTAAAAGGTTTAAACTTTTAAAGGCGAGAAATGAGTAATTTAAATGTAACTAGAAATTTAAAAAGATCACCATACAGTATATTATGTATCTATACTTAATCTACGCAATTCGAGTGGCGAAGGTAGGGATCGCATTTATTTAAAATTATTTTTTTATTATGACAAGTAAATTTATAAGGTCTTATAATCGATCGATTTTATGCAAAATCTAATTTTGATTGCACAATTATTGGCAAAATTAGGAAGTTATATAGAATAGTAGATATAAATACCACAAAATTTACATCTAAATGTTGGAAAGCGACGAAACACTTATTTACGGTTCTTAAGAACTAAATTCCACCACAAAAATACTCTACATACTACCTTAAACAGTGTTTTCCCTCAGATTAACGAGGGGAGGCCTGTACCCAGCACAGAATGTTCACAGCCTGTGTATACATAAAGACCGTTCAAAGTAGTCTGTAAAGCGCCTAACATCCAAATATTAGTAAAATTCACTATTAAAATCTATGTAATTTATAATTACTATATTTTTATCTTTTAAATTTATTGGGATACCCCAATATTCCTTTATAAATTGTATGATTCGATTGCATTGATGTATCTTTGGTACTGTTTATATTTAGCTATGGAAATATGAAATTTTGGAATTATATCGTGATTTTTTTAGGCAAAAGAATCAACAATTTTTGAGACTAGAATAATATGCTTCCCTATCAGAGGTACACCGCGGGATATGTCTACTTAAACACGCCTTTATATTTTGATACTAAAACGCTTTGATTCTACGATTAAAACTACGAGTAATTTTTCATTATCTCGTCAAAACTTAGCAAATTCGTTAATATTCTTTATTTGTATACTATGATGGTGTAAAATTTGGTGAGTTACATATGAGTTTCACACCATAGACCTGTTCGCGCACGACGAAATAGAAGTTTCTAGTAATAGTCAGTAAATTTGGTGTCAATCAGAGAAAGAATCAGTCAAATAAGTGTAGGTATACATTGGTAGTTCTTCGAACACCGTAAAACTGACTTCCCTTACCTTAAACGCAAAAATGTCCTAAAATCTTTTGTATAATTTTATGTACGGTCACGAGCATTAATATGTATACGCTTTGGTACCATGTCACATTAACTTTTTTGACAAATTGAACTGTAAGTTTCACTGAATGTCAAATATGTTAGTGTGACAGAGACCTAAAGTGGGTATATTATATTGCTCATGACTGTGTCAACTTGCGTAAGAATTTTATTATAGATTTGGAAAAAGACAAAAGATTCTACAATACTTTTGCATTTACATTAATGATATTGATCTTCCCAGGGGTGTTAAAATGGCCACTTCGAAGCCATTCATCTAAGAAAGCAATATTGCTATTTGACAGTTTATATGCGCACTTACTTTTATATGCGCAAATGTCAAATAGCAATATTGCTTTCTTAGAAGAATTGCTTCGATGTGGCCATTTTAAGCCCCCTGTTCGAAGATCCCACCAATTAAGTGTGTACCGAGAGGAGAATATCCTAATTTGACATAGACCAAGAAATTTGGGTCCAGAGACCCGTTTTGAAATAACTCACTTGAATACCCTTGACCTAATGTATTAATGATAATAAATAGATGAATCGCAGCGGTCTACCAATACAATACAAAGACGTGTTTTCTGCCCTCAAACCATCTTGTTACCTTGACCCTTCTCTTGCCTACCCTAGACGGGCTTACGGCACTAAGTTGAGGATATTCCGGTTTTCGAGTGACTCCTTCAGAGCGTAAAACAGTTGCAACTGTTGTTCCGGTTTCAAATTGTACACCTGCGAAAAAATATACAAAAATGTAAAATACAAGCTTGGTCATCCCCTTTCTCTGTTTCCTTCTAGCTTCCCTTCTGTGATGTTTTTAATAAAAACAAAGACTATACAAATAGGCTAGTTTCCAACTAGTCAAATCAGTTACTCTTTACAATACGTCAAACCACGAAATTACTATGCAATTTGTATGAAAAAGCATACTGTGACGTCATAGAAAAACGTGACAAAATGACGGACTTATTATTACGTTTTTCTTGATTAAAATTCTTGAAAAAGTTAAATATAAAAAAAATATGTTTTTCGTTAGTTTTAAATGTGTTTATTTAGAGAATTTTATAATTTATCTCGAACCTAGTTTCTCACAGGGTCCACTAACCTAACTTAAAGATTTGACAGGTCCGGTTTTTTACAAAAGCGACTGCTTGTCTGACTTTCTAACCCGCGAAGGGGAAATCCAGCTCAATAAAGGTAAGGTCACATACCTCCGCAAATGCATTTCTCGGGAATGTGGGTTTCCTCACGATGTTTTCCTTCACCGCTGAGCACGTGATAATAATTTATGATCCAAGCATGGATTCGAAAACAATTTCGACAATCATTGATTTAGGCCTGTGCTGGATTCGAACCTGCGACCTCAAAGTGAGAAGCAAGGGTTCTACCAACTGGGCTACCACGGCTATTTTGAACCTAGTACACGACCCAATTGTTAAAATAATATTCGTGCCGAAGTGTAGAAAGAAGGGGGTCTAAAAAGTTTGAAAACCTTTGTTTGACGTAACTTAATTACTATAATGGCTGTCAATCTCGCGCACTCTTACGTGGTAAGGCAGCGTACGGTAAGGATGAGATGTATATGGAGTGTCCGTTATGTGTTACTCCGCTCCCCGCCAGCGGCTGAGCTAGGTTTACCCCCCCCCTCGGTCTTACTTTAGTCTTCACAAAGATGCGCGTGTATATGTAGTATCTTGTGTAAAACTGTAAAACGAGGTTTTTTGTATGGAGTGTCCGTTGTGTGCTACTTTGTACAGGCATAGAACGGCAACTCTCCGCTCCCCACTAGCGGCTGAGCTAGCTCCTCCCCTCGGTCTTACTTTAGTCTTCACACAGATGCGCGTGTACGATGACGTCAATGTGTACTGTCTGTGTAATACGAGGTTTTTTATGAAGTGTCCGAGGTGTGCTACTCTGTACAGGTGCAACCAGTTAATAAACGACTACCTGCTGCAGCAGCTTCTGCGGCGTGGCGGTGCGGATGAAGCTGGTGATGTACACGTTGACGAAAGTGGCCATCAGGAACTGGCAGTCGAAGCGGTCCATGATACCGCCGTGCCCGGGGATCACGTCGCCGAAGTCCTGAAGAGTTTTGAAATTGACTTCATAGAAAACAAATTCAACAGCCTCCGTGGTCTAGTGGTTAGAGCGTTAGGCTCACGATCTGGAGGTCCGGGTTCGATTCCCGATGGGGACATTGTCGAAATCACTTTGTGAGACTGTCCTTTGTTTGGTAAGGACTTTTCAGGCTTGAATCACCTGATTGTCCGAAAAAGTAAGATGATTCCGTGCTTCGGAGGGCACGTTAAGCCGTTGGTCCCGGCTATTAGCCGTAAAAACACCTCCACCAACCCGCGGTGGAGCAGCGTGGTGGAGTATGCTCCATACCCCCTCCGGTTGATTGAGGGGAGGCCTGTGCCCAGCAGTGGGACGTATATAGGCAGTTTATGAAAACAATTTATAGAGACGTGTTTGAAAACTTAAAAAGTATGGTAAGTTAATGTGCGCGATTTGGAGCACCCTGTTCACTATCTTGTTCTACTGCGCCTGTTCACTTCTCACAACCTGTATAGTCGAGGCGAGGTGAGGCTGTAGTAGCAAGAAAATCCTCGGTTCAGGGCCTTAAACGTTCTTAAAAAAGTAATACAATTGCAGTAATGACTATAAAATCCGCTTATTTCTCCCATCATATGATGTCGCTACTACTGGTGAGTGTTCGTAAATTTGACAGTTCCCCGTACTATTTGAGTAAACGAACAAACATAATAATATTGTTTTGGTTATATTTTTCAACTACAACTCTTTGCGCAGCATTTAACTGCAAAATCATAGTGTTATCTTTATTCCCTAACGATCGGAAAGCAGAAAAACTTAAAAAAACTTACTTTCAATGAAAACTGCCTTTTCCCAACTGATAGCTTTTGCACATTTTATAGAATTTTATCACGAATTTTAGCTGGACAGTATGGAGTACTGTCAAAATTTAGGAACACTCAACAGTGCTGCCGCCTACATTTGAGCTTCTAGTTTTGATCCTCATTTGGCTGCCATTCAATCTTCTTCTTCTATCGTGTGGGTTTTTGAGGCGAATTACTAACCTCATCAACCCTGGTGTCAGGGTTACTATTGAGCCGCCAAAGGCCCCTGACATGACTCATTTATAACGACTACGTACTTACACAGTAAGTAGTAACCGGGACCAACGGCCATTCAATGATAAGTCATTACACCTAGATTCAAATTTCTCATTCATCTTCGTTTGCTCACCTTAATCTTGAAAGCGCGCTTGAATCCCGATGCAAAGAATCCTCCGAAGGGGCCGATGACGGAGCTGAAGATGCTGAGAGCGAGCGAGTGGATCATGAACGGGTAGATGTTGATCTTCTCCATGCCGAACTGAAATAAAAAAAAACCTGCATTTTACCCCGTATAACGGCGGCGTTTGCTCACTCTTTTCTTATAGATCCGTGAACACAGATGAATGACGAAACTTGAGTACTGGAATGCGCAAACTACTACACGACGTCTTACAGGTTTTGAGGAGACATAAAAACAATCCAAATCCATCCATCGCAATTCCTGCTAAGAGTGCGGTCAAGAATACTACGTATAGAACGGTAACCCTCCGCCCGCACTAATTCGTATCGGGCGCTGATCTCACCCCCTCTGGGTCTTACTTTAGTCTTAAAGGAGTAAGGGGTGCATGTGTCTCGCTCGCACTTCCATGTTAGGCAACACACAGTAAAACTGAGATTTTTATATGGAGAATCTGGGGTGTGGTGCGGTAACCTTGCCGCCCGTATCGGATACAGTCACGAACTATAGTGCAGACACTGCTTCAATCGATTTCAGTAATCATACGTTATACTTACAACTTTAGTGACAGGTAACATGAATTGCGGCAGCGTGTACTCCTGCAGCCGGAAAAGCAGCGAGGGCTCGCAGTCCATCGTCATGCGACCCAGAGACTCCGAGTATTCGATCGGACACACCAGGTACGGGTATTGAGACATCATGTATGAGATCTGGAAGTAAACAGGAGTTTGTTAGTGGGGTTGAGATTTGTAACGGTCAATAGCACGGTTGACCATTATAGACGGCGATACGTATACCACCAATCACGTTGGTCTAACTGAAAACTCGTGAGGTAGTTCATGTACCTCTGACTACCCCAATTGTGATATAGTCGAGAGCTTATGTATGTTATGTTTCTGTAGTATGGTTGACAAGCTGGATACAAACGAATGGACACAAGTTAGGAGTGGGCTGCATAACCTTCAGCTTCAGGGTAGTAGTTCTCCAGATTCTGAACTACAATACTAATTTATAAAGCCCTATGGTCGATATGGTGACCTTTATGGTGACAGGTACTGCGTCATGGTACAAGGAACGCAGCAGAGATGTCCGAGATGACAAGCAGCTAATCGATTTCTTTTTTGCTACCAATTCCGCCCGCTGCTGGTTGCACAAAACCCTCGACATAATTGGTAACGCGCGCGACACGGAACTCATGCAGTCTGTGCAGTTGTTAAAATCCTAGTCACAGATAATAATATCTGATGCTAGAATCGACGAAGTATTTGAGCTAGCCAACATAATTACCAGAATTTTCAAGCCGCTTCGAAGACCTCCGACTTGGCTTAATATCTACTAACATGAGCCAACAGCCGAGAATCGGCAGCAAGGATTTTATCAATGTATACTTACAACCAATCCAAACACCACAGTAGAGAATCCACCTCCAATGAATCCCTCCCAGGTCTTCTTGGGACTGAGCTTGATGAGCGGAGTCTTGCCGAAGAAGAAGCCAAACACATACGCCATAACATCGTTGCAGATGATCATCGATACCGGCACTATGAACCAGATTAGACCTGGAAAGATGTGATAGGATTTCTGAGTTTGACAGTTTTAATTTGCTTAAGGTGGGAAGAGGCAAGGGAAACACGGAATGTACATAAATATATAAAATGTATGGTATTTTACATACGTATGACACACGAGAGGCCCATACACAAGCCTCATCATCATCATTACTTTTAAAATCTGATCTTGTCGGTGTAGCATTCTCCATGCTACTTTTATAGGGAAAAATAGGGCAGTGGTTTCCCTCTTGCCTTCTGCCTCGCAGTACTCTGACTGATGCGAATGGGATGGCGCCCAGAGTAATCAATTCCAAAGCCGTACTAGGACTCCTGTCTTCCGCCTCTGAATAGTACTGACAGTTACTGCTGCCCTCTTGACAGGTTCCAGGTTACAGTCCCTGTGATTTGCGTCTTCCGTTCTGCATTGCCGTACCGATACACAGGCGTACCCTCGTCTATTGAAGAGGATACGGAGCACAGTCTGTCTGCCTGTCCACTGGAGCCGAGCGAGGCAGCGGAGCGGAGAAACGGAGAAATATTAACCAATAGGATTGCACAAACTAGTATTATCGCTGTTTCTCCGCTATGCTGCCTCGCTCCGCTCCGGTGGATTGGCAGCTTAACACGCTAATAGATTATGAGCTGGATGATCCACTATCGGTCTAATCATTTGCAGAACTTACGACTTCGACAAACGTTATATTTATACTGATTTCAAGTTTCCTGGTTCTTCTGAATGATACAACTCAACTCTGTTTGATTCATCACAGGGCACCGTGTATAAACGTAAACAGGATAAAGTATTGTGTGGTGTATATAACAACACGATGCTCCATTGTTGGTGGAAGAGAATCAAGTAGTTAACCTTGTAAATCAGAAAGGATTATGATAAGTCATTGGCACGAGAAATACAGTTTAAAACTGCAGGTGTACTTTTTCAAAACATCTCAAATTCTCAACTATTCTAGTGTACGTAAGCAATAGATGCATGAAAATAGGTCAGCTGTTCGCAAGAATTCAGAATTGATCGCTTCATAGAAAAGTTTGACTGCTTACTATTGTTTACCAATTACTTTACGTTTGAAGTGTAATTTTAGTTCAGAATAAATTGAAGTTATTCACTTTGTGATCCCAAGTTTGGTTGGGAAATAGCAGCATGATCACCAGATTTTCCGAAAGTAAGTAATGTAATTCATTATTAAGAAAAATAGGATGATAATTTATCCAACGATAGCCCAAGGCTCAAACAAAAAATGTCTATGGATCAAAGTTATAATCCTTCAGAAGGCCGTTGATCCCGGTTACTGCTTACTGGTGCTAATACGTAGTCGTTACATGAACCACATGAAAGGCCTTTGGCGGTTCAATTATAATGCTGACACTATGGTAACCCACCTCACAACCCACTAAGAACAAGACTGCAAGAGAAGAAGAAAATATTTATATACAAGCGAGACTTCAATTTGTTATTACAATACTGTAAACTTTTTAGAACGTCATCAAAAAAAATGGAAACACCTGGCAAGTAAGGATTATCAGAATAAAAATTAATGATATTTTTACAGTAAGTATTATAGTTTTTCATTCCTAATGTTAATGTTCCAAATTCAAATTTAAAATTCAAAGCTCGTCTTTTGTTGAGCAAAACTTCGGAAGCTTCGATTTTTATGATGAGAAGTATATATCATTTTGTGATCCTTTATTTCAATTCGCCATATTATACCGTGGTTCTAAACATTGTACTTATTATTGTAACACTTTCGTAAAGTTTAGGCAGCTAACTCCTAACTCGGTCATCGGGCTGAAGTGACCCAGTTGCGAAAATTATTTAGGGAACGAATGCCCGATTTAGCAACGTATCCAAACAATTTTATAATGGAAAGGGCAATTTAATTTGAATTGTGAATTGCATGTACAATCAAAGAGCAAAAGTGCAGTCATTGAGCCCAGCGAACTGTTTGTTAACAGTGGTGGAATTATGAACCATTAGTTGTCATAATAGGGTCGTGTACTAGGTTCAAGATAAATTATGAAATTCTGATTACTAAATAAAGACACATCTAAAACTAACGAAAAACATTTTCTTTTTTCTATTAAACTTATTTATGAATTTTAATCAAGAAAAACGTAATAATAAGTCCGACATTTTGTCACGTTTTTCTATGACGTCACAGAGTGCTTTTTCATACAAATTCCATAGTAATTTCGTGTTTTGACGTTTAGTAAAAAGTAACTGATTTGACTAGTTGGAAACTAGCCTATTATAAAATTTGTTTTTCAGGGTTAGCGGTATGAACCGCTAACCGTTTTAAGCGATATTTTTTCGGTTACTTATTCAAGCCTTGCTTTAAACTTGCTTGCTTTAGTCTTGCTTTATTGCTTGCTTTACTTTTTTGAGTAAAACACCTGTCAAATCTTCAGGTTAGGTAAGCGGACCCTGTGTAAAACGGGATAATGCTAGGGAGATGATGATGATTAAAGCCCTGCTTTTGACCATGTATGGAACGAAAAACTTCTAGAGACAACCTTGTCCCTTTGTGGCTGAAGCACAATGGCTTTGTGCGGACCGAGCGAAGATTCTATTTCTGTCGTCAAGAGACGTATGTAGGGCAGTACGCTGTGGGGTGTTCCGTGCATTCCATTTACATGAAACTCTGTCCATTTTGTACCGATCTCAACCTCTTTGGTTGGCATCGCTCCTGGCCACTAATTTCACGTCCTGGCTGGTTGCCTAACCGATAACATCCTAAGAACACACATTCAAAATTCCCACACCCTTCGAATTTTGTGTTCCCTGTCACTTTCTAACAACCTCCTCGTGGTTAGGTGTATTTACTGACATGCCAAATTTCATAAACATCGCCATGCAAGTTCAGTTCAAGATATTTAGTTAGCTATACAAGTGTATACATTCTTCAGTGTTCACTCGGTGTGCGTTACCCCAACAAGAAAGTATCTCCTAGAGTTATATGAGTAGAACGTATAGTTGGTGCCTTATCTGCTGTAAATGTGCCCCCACATAAAAAATGTGTGCCCCCTGTCGTTTCGAAAAAAAATCGAAAAAACGATTCTTGCTGGGGTAACGTTTTTCTAGCAGGAAAATTCTAAACGAATGATCGGAGAGAGAAAAACTGTGCATGGCCAGATAGCTTATATGTGTGCCAAAATGTGCCCCCAAAAATAAAATCTGTGCCCCTTCAGATTTTCGAGATATTGCATTTCCTGCTGGAGTAACGTTTTGATGAATAGTATATCTCTAAAACCATTGCATGTGCCCCTGTAGAATAAACATACGCGAGTAGCTCTTAATGTGTGCCCCTTTGTGCCCCAATTAGATTTTAGAAAATATTTATAGTTTTCAAGTTATCGCGGTTTTATGAAAACCCGAAAAAACATCGCAGCGCCTAAATGAGACAAGGCATAACTTCGCTGAAAACTGTATTCGGTCTTTCTTGACGCTAATAATAACCATACAAAGTTTCAAAAATGTTCATGCATGCGTTTTTGAATAATCTTGCTAAAAGTAAAAACGATGGTGTCATAACTTTGACGGCAAAATACAAGGAACTGGCACAATCCCAGATGTGTAGGTGTAAACCAAAATCTTGTGCCTTTAGTCAAAAATATATGGTGAAAATATTGAGCTTCAAATGTTACGCATTAAGTAAATATAAACAAAAAACCAAAATATGTAAACAACGGCTGGTTATCCGACCAAATCTGAATGACTACTAAAAAGCGACGGATTCATACTTAACGAGGACCTTCTTTATTGGACGTATTATACCTAAGCTGTTGTCCTTACAGTCGCGTTCAAAAGTTTTGAGGGCTAATTAAAAAATATATTAAATGCACCTTGTGACTATATAAATGAAACAGCTTGTTGATGTGGAAATTATTATTTTTATTCCCTTAATTTTAATTCTTAAAGTAATTATTGCATCAAATCACAGATCAAATTTCCTACCTATAAATATTATAAATTATTTGCACGTTGTGTAGTCATTATTATTTAAATCACAGATCAGTTTTTCATAGCCTAACATAATTATAATTAGTAAACATTTCACTAATAAATAAATCCGACATTTACGGAAAATAGATATAAAAGAGTTTTAGTGTAATTTTTTAAAATAATAATTTGGAGGTTTCGAATAAATGCTAAATTTGATCATTAAACCTGCATTTTAGCTCCCTGCCGGACCCTGCTCAATTTGAGCAGTAGGACATAGTTTTAACTCTGCTTTACAATAAATGTGACTTACATTAGTATAAAAATACAGGTATGTCACAAAACAGTTTGGTCACGATTTTGAGCATGTTAGTCACATGTACATTTTATTTGAAAATGGCTCTTATAAATGTACTTAATCATGTGTAAGGTCATAGAAACAGCTATTAAAATATAATCCAATAACAACTTTATTTTATTAGTTATTACTTTTCTACTTCAGTGTACTCAGGCACAACACGTGTGAACCGGTTAGTGAGTAAAGTAAAGAAGGTCATCGATATGTATGAATCCGTCGCTTTTTAGTAGTCATTCAGATTTGGTCGGATAACCAGCCGTTGTTTACATATTTTGGTTTTTTGTTTATATTTACTTAATGCGTAACATTTGAAGCTCAATATTTTCACCATATATTTTTGACTAAAGGCACAAGATTCTGGTTTACACCTACACATCTGGGATTGTGCCAGTTCCTTGTATTTTGCCGTCAAAGTTATGACACCATCGTTTTTACTTTTAGCAAGATTATTCAAAAACGCATGCATGAACATTTTTGAAACTTTGTATGGTTATTATTAGCGTCAAGAAAGACCGAATACAGTTTTCAGCGAAGTTATGCCTTGTCTCATTTAGGCGCTGCGATGTTTTTTCGGGTTTTCATAAAACCGCGATAACTTGAAAACTATAAATATTTTCTAAAATCTAATTGGGGCACAAAGAGGCACACATTAAGAGCTACTCGCGTATGTTTATTCTACAGGGGCACATGCAATGGTTTTAGAGATATACTATTCATCAAAACGTTACTCCAGCAGGAAATGCAATATCTCGAAAATCTGAAGGGGCACAGATTTTATTTTTGGGGGCACATTTTGGCACACATATAAGCTATCTGGCCATGCACAGTTTTTCTCTCTCCGATCATCCGTTTAGAATTTTCCTGCTAGAAAAACGTTACCCCAGCAAGAATCGTTTTTTCGATTTTTTTTCGAAACGACAGGGGGCACACATTTTTTATGTGGGGGCACATTTACAGCAGATAAGGCACCAACTATACGTTCTACTCATATAACTCTAGGAGATACTTTCTTGTTGGGGTAACGCACACGTTCACTCGACATTTCTACGTTTACCATGCATCATGATAATCAATCCACATCAACCCGTATTGGGTAAGTGCCAATAACTCTAAGAGTGGAGTCAATAAAGCCGGAGCTTTCTAAATAACTTCTAATTTGCCATGGACAATTCCGATTTTGATGATTTTTTCTTTTGTATGGGTAGTTTTTTATATCATTTAAAATCAGAAACTTAATTATGTTATGTTAATATTATCGAAGGGTTTCTGTATCCCCAGAGAGCTATGGCCCGCGTCTTCATCCTTTCACTTTAGTACCACGTCACATTAACTTAATTGACAAATAGAACAGTAAGTCTCGCTAAATGTCAAATACGTTAAAGCGACAGGGTTCTAAACTGGCTAAATATCTGAATTGAATAAGTTGTAAAATAACCTATTGTAAATAATAAACATACAATGGGGTCTTATGGGGTATTTCTAGTAAGCAGTAAGTCTCTTTTTATGTCATCATCATAATCATCAGCCCATTAACGTCCCCACTGCTGGGGCACGGGCCTTCCTTATGGATGGATAGGGAGATCGGGCCTTAAACCATCACGCGGGCCCAGTGCGGATTGATGGTTATTAACGACTGCTAACGCAGCCGGGACCAACGGCTTAACGTGCCTTCCGAAGCACGGAGGAGCTCGAGATGAAAACTTTTTTTTTGTAGGGACCCATCCTATGACCAGCCTTTGCGAAAGTTGCTTTACTTCAACAATCGCAGACCGAGCGCGTTAACCGCTGCGCTACCGAGCTCTTTTTATGTAAATATTTGTTATTTCGTAGTCTTTGCCTATCGCAACGGCAAAATAAACGTGATCTTATGTATATATAACAACCATGTTACAAATATTTGAGGAATTCCTGATCCACAAAAGGAGTGTAGCGATAACCAAATATTATCTATATCAATGATATATTATCTTTTGATGATACTCTATATTTGTTATCTTTATGACACCTTTTAAACATATCAAACGATAGTAGAATGATGATGATCTATTAAATAATCAGCAGATCGGTCTATACTGCACCGGCGCAAGAGTGTGAAACGATTGATAATTGCTGAGGAAGCGAGAGCACGATGATGTCAAAATCGAAGCTAATAGAAATCCAATTAGGTAAGCAGAGATCAACGGCATCTCTGCTCTAACGATTGAGAGCGAGCTCACGATCTGGAGGTCCAGGGTTCGATTCCGAATTGGACATAATACAAAAATCACTTTGTGATCCCTTCGATCCTGACACACTTCTCTTGCTTCCTCCACATTCATCAATCGCTGCATACACGCACGCCGGTTCAGAGTAGATCGTACTAAACCTTTTCTGAGGACATCTCCAATTAACCCTGCCAGCCCTACCATCAACTTTCGCTTATATACCGCTTTCGCAATTCTATTATCCTTCATCCGCTCTACATGTCCAGATCAACCTAACATTCCCTTCTCAATCATAGTCATTACATCGTCTTTTACGACACATCTCTGTAACTTTCTTACAGGGATGATAAATAACGTAATTTCTATGTCTTTCGCTTACGTAACGGATGTTCGCGAAACTTTTCAAACCTCATTCTAATTGTATTACGATCCCTCTTCTTTTAGGAAAATTAAGTGTCAAGGTAAATTTACTTAGCAGTCCTCTACCGAAAAATAAACTGATAAATTGTATTAAAATTTATGAAAATGGAAGAGATATTCGCTCTTCTATACCTAGATAGTTTTGTAGGTCCAACAAAAACTTGCTTACGTTTTAGGTTTTCGTGTCACGTACGATTATCATCATCTCCCTATCATTATCCCGTTTTCCACAGGGTCCGCTTACCTAACCTGAAGATTTGATAGGTCCAGTTTTTTACAGAAGCCTGTCTGACCTTCCAACCCGCGAAGGGAAAACCAGCCCAATATAGGTTAGGTGACATACCTCCGAAAATGCATTTCTCGGGAACGTGGATTTCCTCACGATGTCTCACCGCTGAGCACGTGATAATCATTTATGATCCAAACATGAATTCGAAAACAAATTCGACAATCATTGGTTTAGGCCTGCGCTAACAACATAATTATACACGTACATAACATAACATAAATAGCCTATATATGTCCCACTGGTGGACACAGGCCTCCTCTCAATCAACCGGAGAGGGTATGGAGCATACTCCACCACGCTGCTCCACTGCGGGTTGGTGGAGGTGTTTTTACGGCTAATAGCCAGGACCAACGGCTTAACGTGCCCTCCGAAGCACGGAATCAACTTACTTTTTCGGACAATCAGGTGATTCAAGCCTGAAAAGTCCTTACCAAACAAAGGACAGTCTCACAAAGTGATTTCGACAATGTCCCCATCGGGAATCGAACCCGGACCTCCAGATCGTGAGCCTAACGCTCTTACCACTAGACCACGGAGGCTGTTACACTTATCTGATCCAAATATCAAGCATCAATTATTTTTATATATGCCTCTGTCATTATAGATATTATATTTTCTATTATTATGTACCCCGAGAAATGAGAAAATAGGTAATTATCACTTTAAATTTGAACAACGCCATCTGTATATTTTTTTGGAAAACGTAACCTGGAAAATCCGTCATTAATAACTCGTTTATATTAAATAATCGTTAATCATCCTTTTTAAGTAAATATGCGACTGCCTCCATGTTCCAGTGGTTGACCGTTGGGCTCACGATCCCTAGGCCCCGGTTTCGAATTCCGGTGAAGACATATCACAAAAATCACTTTGAGATCCCTAGTTTGGTTAGGACATTTTAATCGAATAAGTCGATTTCAATAGTGTAACTAGACAGATAACACTATTGAAATCGATTTACATTACCGACTTTTTATACTTGCCAGTATCTATACATAAACATAAAATGACATGGAACACGTCCATTATGCGTTATCTGCGCTACACATCGCCAAGCCACTGTCAGGGACAGGAAACCTTACAAATGCTGTAACTAGGTGAATGGGGGGTGGGTTGGCATTGAGGCTGACATACGCATAGCTAGGTCGGATATTTACTTCTTATCGTATCGGTTGTGAGGTGGAATACCAACTTCAGGGTTATTACTGAGCCGCCAAAGGCTCCTGACGTGGCTCATGTAACGACTACATACTTACATCGGTAAGTAGTAACCGGGACCAATGGCTTAACGTGCCTTCCGAAGCACGGATCATCTTATTTTCGGACAATCAGGTGATCAGCCTGTAATGTCCTAACCAAACTAGGGACGTCCCCACCGGGAATCGAACCCGGGACCTCCGGATCGTGAGCACAACGCTCGACCAATGGACCACGGAGGCCGCCGATGAAGTACCATAAGTAAGCTGAGGGGAGGCCTGTGCCCATTGATTCCCCCCCCCCCCCCAATACTTACTAAGTCGTCTTGCTCAGTTCATACGTTCTATCAAGAACATGACTCAATTTGTAACATATTCAATAGATAAACATAATTGGTGGTTTTATCTGATAACTATATCGGTCAATGAACTTGAACCAATACATTTCACACATTTGAACTGATGTCACATTCACTTATGAGTGTTTGGTGTTATCTTAAGATTTATTTAATGGTCTTTACTTGTGTGGGCTTAGGTAAATATTCATTTGTTGCTATGCTGCTTATCAACGCGTGTTAAGAAGACTAGTGCAGTGCTAATAACTCATTAGTGCAGGTCCGATACCGGGGTTCGGTGCTCTCCGACTAAGAAGCTAGCCGGTGTATGTATACACTTTGGTACCATGTCACATTAACTTTATTGACAAATTGAACTGTAAGTCTCTCTAAATGTCAAATATGTTAATGCGACAAAGTCCTAAAGTGGGTACATTATATTGCTGTACAATACAATACAAAAACTCTTTATTGTACTTAAATCACACACTACTACACTACACACCACAGTGACTTTTATTTTTTAATGTGACTATGTATTTTACTTTATATTATTCATTAATAGTTGTAGGCGCTCGGTGAGGAGCTCGCTGGCGCAGCGGTAAACGCGCTCGGTCTGCGATTGTTGAAGTTAAGCAACTTCCGCAAAGGCCGGTCATAGGATGGGTGACCACAAAAAAATTTTTCATCTCGAGCTCCTCCGTGCTTCGGAAGGCACGTTAAGCCGTTGGTCCCGGCTGCATTAGCAGTCGTTAATAACCATCAATCCGCACTGGGCCCGCGTGATGGTTTAAGGCCCGATCTCCCTATCCATCCATAGGGAAGGCCCGTGCCCCAGCAGTGGGGACGTTAATGGGCTGATGATGATGAGTTGTAGGCGGACTTTATGGTCCAGTGGTTGAGCGTTAGGCTACCGAATACCGGTGAAGACATATCACAAAAATCCTTGGTTTGGTTAGGACATTATAGGCTGATCAGGCAGGCAGGATCAAGGCACGTAAAGCCGTTGGTCCCGCTTACTAACTTACTGATGTAAGTGAGTAATTACATGAGCCGTGTCAGGGGCATTTGGTGGCTGAATAATAACCCTGACGCCAGGGTTGATGGGGTTGGTAATCCACCTCACAACCCACCCGATAGAAGAGGAATAGTTGTAGTGTACATTTAATTGTGTTCTCGTTATACAGTGCATTGAGGCCACACTGTAATGTTGTATGTACCATTATAAATAAATAAATTAACACATGTACTTAGTTAAGAGTCTTTTCGTAATTATTTCTTTTTATTTTGGTGCAATTAAGTGTATTTGTATTGTATTGTATTGCTATTACTTCCCGCTGAGGCAACGTCCATTAAAAAGTTAAGTGCCATTGTCCGTCATAGTTTAATGTCGTGTGGCGACCGAACGCGTTTCATATGCCTAAGCTAATAATGATGCTTTGTTATGTATGTCTATAGATATATATAATACGAAGAGTCATGTTAGAGTTTGGTGTGTAAAAAAATATTTATAATCTTTTAAAAATAATTTATATTTTATTTTAATTATTATCAGTTCTATACTTTTTCGACAGAAAATTTCACTTGATATTGACCCAGAATCATGGTCTGAATCATCCCCCTCAGTATTTGTTACTATGTCACTAACACCCACACACACTTGTATGGCTACTGTACGTTCTTAGACGTGTTCGTTCACGAGTACTAATATGTATAGTATACACTTTGAGACCATGTCAAATTAACTTTTTTCGCCAATTAAACCGTAAGTCTCATTAAATGTCAAATATGATAGTGCAACAGGGTTCTAAAGTGGGTACATGATATTACTCATGACTGTACGGGGTGTAAGTGACATCGTAACAAATACTGAGGGGGGTGATTCAGCTGATTATTCAGAGTTAATATCAAGTGGAATTTTCCATCACAAAAGTATAGAATTGAAAATAATTTAAAAAATATCGTGGATTTTGCGACGGAATTCCTCTTGATATTAACTCAGAATCACGGTCTGAAATCATCGTCCTCAGTATTCGTTACGATGTCACTTACACACTGTATATATCATGTATTTCTTTGCCCATCAAAACTAAAAAAAAAAACTCACCTTCAAATATGTTCTGGATGATGAGGTAGCTCTGTGTGACGACAATGAGCAGCGCCACGTGAGTCCAGGCGAAGAGGCTGAACTGACGCATGTAGTAGCGCTTCACCAGCGAGAGCACGAACCACACGAAGCCCACACAGTACAAGCTGAACGAGATGAACCGGTGATAGGTCACCAGGAAGCGAAGGTAATCCTGACGACAACAGATTACGATATTCAAAAAACATAAAAACATTTATTTATTTATTTTTATTTTTACAGTCAATAACAAATTCAAATTCAAAAATATCTTTATTCAATAGGTAACTGGACATAGTTACACTTTGAATCGTCAATTTTACATAACGAACGTCTCATCCGCCTAAAACTACTGCAGCTTCTCACAACCTGTATAGCCGGGGAAAAGAAGCTGCAAGAAAAACCTCGGCACAGGGCCCTAGACGTTCTTAAAAAAAAAAGCATAAAATATTGGTATACAATTGAGTAATTTAGCTGCCTAATATCAGTTCTCAGACAGTTTTACATTTTTACATTCACTTACAGTTTTACAGTTTTTTTTACAGTTTTACATTCAGCCATTACAGTAAAAACCAATTCGACTGAAACAAACACATATAAGACATAACAATTATTATTATTTAACTAGAACAATAGCGAAATGCCACATCTGTGAATTTGGCCACCGAACAGCTGTACAGTCACGAGCAATGTCATGTAACCACTTTAGGACTCTGTCGCACTAACATATTTGCCATTTAGTGAGACTTACAGTGTGAGTTACAGTGTAATGTGACATGGTACCAAAGTGTACACATATTAATGCTCGTGACCGTACAGGTCAACGTCCGGGTTGTCCTGAGCCAGGGCGTTAAGCATCCGCATCGCGCGGGTAACAGGCGAGTACCAACCAAGACACCAACCAACACAAACTACTTATAATTTTATTTGATTGTCTTTTGATTTTATTGTGTTTCTTTTTTCCTAAAGCTGCTATATGTATATTTCTATTTAATTTAATGTCCTCTAGCCCTCGTTGACAATTACTTCCGCACAATATCCCAGAAAGAGGAAATCACTGAAAACCAGCGCTGGATGGCGCCATAGCATGGCTCCATCACAGCACAAGCTTAGCCATTTCCTTTTGCCCGTATTCGTAATATTCATAATTACCTAGTTCTTATATCAAATGTACACTGTTACTGGCAATAAATTTATTTTATTCTTATTCATAAAGAGCCTATATACATCCCAAAGTTTTTTTTTCTTTTGTAGGGGTAGTTTTTTATAATTTAAAATCAGAAACATCTTAAGTGGCGCAAATAAATATCTCGATTTGAATCGAACGAAAAATGGAGTTCAAGTACTTTTCTGGTTCTAACCCGTCTTTGAGTCTGCCTGTTTGCTTGTTAGAAGGTCTCAAAAGCGCAATCATGAATCATGTTCAGAATTTTCAGAATCATTCCCCTCGTATGTACTTATACAGGGTGTAAGTGACATCGTCACAAATACGACATAATTCGAAAATTCCACTTGATATTAACTCAGAATCATCCCCCTCAGTATTCGTTGCGATGTCACTATCACCCTGTGCATATTTCTTCTTCAAATGTCTCATCTGCCTAATACTACTGCAGCATATGCACCTGTATGAAATCGTAGCTATAAGAAAGTCCTCGGCACAAGGCCCTAGACGTTCGTAATAAAAAACAAATCTGTAATTTGGATGCATAATATTGATTCCCAGACGGTTATTCTATTCCTGCCTTCTAAGTAGTCACTACTTTTGTAGAACACTTTTTTACTGTTTTTTTTTAATACGGTTTTAAAACTATCCGATTACGGGCGAAATTTCTTTGTGTGTGTGATGTATGAAGATACCTACGGCAAAAAATAAGGTAAGTCATTCAACTTTCTGACCGGTTGACCCCGAGAACTAATTCAATAATCCGGCGACCGCATTGAAGGCAAATGTTGATCCAATTACCTGTATTGCTTTTATGCTCCAATTCGCCCTTAGGGACTCGTATATTATCGAAGTATTTGCTAATGGGAAAAGTGAAAGTAACGTATTTCCAATCGCATTATTTTTAAAAGAAAATGATTTTCGTTCGTTGCCGTACTGTGCGACCGCAATACATTTTCTTAAAAGTATTATATCTTTTATAATAAGGCTTTGTTGCCTCGATCATTAAATCTGAACAGCGCCATCTATAGTTTTTTTTTTTTGGGGAACGTAGCCTGGAAAGTCCTTCATAAATAAAACCTTTATTACTCTGAAAAATAAAGATAATTAGGCCCAGACTTTTATTTATGTATAGAGGTATGAATGAAGTTTTTTAACGAGTCTATTAGGTACTAAGTAATAAATGTACGTATTTTTTTTATTTAATCATTATTAATTATATTTTCCGTTTTCTATTTTCATTATGTCACACCCGGACACTTCATACAAACAACTTCGTTTTACACAGACACCACACATTGAAGTTATCATAAATGCGCATCCTCAAGTCTAAACTATGTTCGAAGGGGGGTGAGGTAAACGTAGCTCAGACGCTGGTGGGGAGCGGAGAGTTGCCGTTCTATACGTAATGTTATACCTTATTCTATGATTATGTATTTTGTAGTACCCTTACAGGGTTCCTGTATGTACTTTCCTCTACTTTTAAGACCTCTTTAATAACATCAGGAATGCAATAAATATCATTACAAGTCGCTATTTCTGTCCCTATATCCCTATGTACGCTTAAATCTTTAAAACTACGCAACGGATTTTGATGCGTTTTTTTTTAATAGATAGAGTGATCCAAGAGGAAGGTTTATATGTATAATAACATCCATTAAATAGTGGAGAAATACTGTTATTTTTAAGGTTTTTAATGTGATGTCGTTAATAATTTAATTTTTTCCTCAGCATTGCACCCGAGCGAAGCCGGGGCGGGTCGCTAGTCTTAATATAAAGTTATATTTTAAAAGCTTAGCAAACATAGGAAACCTTTCACCATAATGAATACGTCAGCCCTACATAAGCAACTGACACTAACCTAATCTTATTAGTAGTATTCAGTTTAACACGATAAAGCATTTTGGTACGATCGAATTAATTGGTTTGACCTCCAATCAGTTGAATCGATGTTATTGGTCAAATATTTGTGACCTGGTTGTCGAAAGATTATGTTAGCTTGTTGTCAATCATTGTTTGGAAAATATTGACAGTCTAATAGCCTGCGTTCGCGAGTGAAGGGGATGGTCAGATGATATGATGGTAGTATATGTACAGGATAGGGCTATAGAAGGGTATGTTGATGTAACGTAACGTAACATACAGGATGGTAGTGACATCGTAACGAAAACTTTGAGGGATGATTCAGACCACGATTCTGAGTCGATATCAAGTGGAATTTTCTGTCGCAAAAGTATAGAATAGAACTGATAACAATTTCCGACAGGAAATTTCGGACATTCAGGTGATTCAGTCTGCAATGTCCTTACCATAGAAATTACAGTGTCATAACACTAGACCACAGAGGCTGTTATAAAATGATACAAAAACATAAAAAATATTTTGTTATTTTCCTGTTTGTGCAATAAAGTACAAAAATGATAGTTGAGTCCGAGTGTTTCTAAATAGGCGTTTTTCGTTTCTGATTAACTCAGAATAAAGAGCGTTTTTTGAATGAAATAATTATCACATTCCGCATTCCAAGCATTTAGTTGGTACCAATGACTTAAATCTGGGAGAATAAATCCTACAGTCTCTTTACCAAGCTGAAACGAACTCCAAAACATTAAAAAATAACATTTCTCCGTTTCTTTCGCTTTATTGTCACGCGTTATCGACCCACCATGTTTTGATAATGGCGCTAAGATTTCCATATCGGAGGAAATATATAAGAATTGCACATAGGCAGTGAGTGAACGTTTTTTAAGTGGTTGATAAGGAATGACGTAACTCAAATTAACTAACCTAGGTTACAAAGTTTTATCTACGTATTGAATGTATACGTTCAAGCGAATTTTCATGCTTGTGGCTTGACTTAAATACTAGTAAAAATGCTTTGCAGCAAAAGCTGCATGGTTACCTTTTGATTATATTAAGTAGTTCTGCTCCCTGTACTTAGGAATACATAAACAGCCTGTAATAAACGTCAAACTACTGGGCCCAGGCCTCCCCTCAAATAAATACCTATCCATACTAATATTGTAAATGGGAAAGTGTGTGTGTGTGTGTGTGCGTGTCTGTCTGTCTCTTTGTTTGTCCATCTTTCACGGCAAAACGGAGCGACGAATTGACGTGATTTTTTACGTGGAGATAGTTGAAGGAATGGAGAGTGACATAGGCTATATTTTTTTTCTTTCTAACCCCATAGTTTCCTAAAATAGGAGGTAGAAGTTTGTAGAAAGCTAAAAATATGCGAACTATTTGTGACTAACAAAAAAATCGTGCCAACCCGTTAAAAGAGGGGGTGACTTTATATGGGACTTTTCGCAGTATTCAACGTAGGAAGCTATGGTACAATCAAAGAGAAACAGTTGAGTCACTGAGCCTAGCGAATTATTTGTAAACAAGTTGTTAAATTATGAACCATTAGTTGTCATAATTATAAAATTCATGTTTTTGTAGGTGTTTTTGGTCTATTACAGAAACGACATGTAACCAGGAGGTCTTAAGTGCAACCAGTTAATTTATTACTTTGCAAGAAATTGATTGGACTTTTGCAACTTATCGTACATTAGGAAAGGGATTTCACGCGAGGGAAGCCGCGGGCAAAAGCTAGTTAAGAATTATATATGTGTTCCAGTTCCAATACATAAGGATTGTGGGTAGTTTACATAATATACTTTAAAACGTGACTTTGCTCTATAGCTTATAATCCAAAACCCACAAATAAAAAACCACAATGCAAATAATTATTGTCACAATAAGTTAGTAGGTACTACTTCATTTTTACGAGTTTTACTCAATAATGTTTCTTCATGTTTGGATCATAAATTATTATCACGTGCTCGGCGGTGAAGGAAAACATCGTGAGGAAATCCATATACCCGAGAAATGTATTTTCGGAGGTATGTGACCTAACCTGTATTGGGCTGGTTTTCCCTTCGCGGGTTGGAAGGTCAGACAATTACCAGTATTTATTCAATACAACCATGACCTATTCTTTACGTGCCCGATCGTCAATGAGGGGCTTTCCAATAGGCGTTCCCCAAAAATACGATAAATGGCGTTGTTAAGTTTTTTCTTCGTTTGAATTTCTAATTTCATGGATAACAATTGTTTTTCGGTATAAATGATGACCCTTTTTATTACACCAACCCATTATTATTCTGATCAAAATAAACAGAAGCAATATAGGTAGCAACATCATTCTACACAGTCATAATGTGATCCAAATATCAAGCAACAGTTAGTTTTATATATGCTTCTGCCATTATATTACATTTTTGAATAATTATGTACCCCAGCAATGAGAAAAGAGGTAATTATCAAGTTAAAAGTGAACAACGCCATCTATCGTGTGTTTGAGAAACATCGATTGGAAAAACCCTCATTCCTCTTTACTTGTTTTTTCTTAAAAATGTCCGCCATTATTTTTCTTTTTTAAAGGACAGGACTACAGAGTTTTTGCCAAAGGAGTATTTACTTCGTTCGGCGACAACACTTTTGCGTCTTTTTGTACCGGAAACGTTTCCAAAGTGGAAAAAAAATGATATTGCAGTATACAATGAAACGAATTTTCAGCCTATTTATAGATTTTAAACGATAGCGAAAATGCTGTAGAAATAACTATATTATAAAATATGCGTAGCGAGCGATAAAAACGTTTACCTATGCTATTAAATCGTAATTGATATAGTATGCATGAAGTTATCAACGGTTCAATGGTCAATAATTAATAAATAGTATATTGCCAAGTTGGTACATATCTGTGTTTATTTTTATATTAATTGGCTTCTTATATTAAAAATGTAATTTATCTAGTGACCTATATTTGTTATATACAGAGTGTTAGTGAAATCTTAACAAATACTGAGGGGGATGATTCAGAGCATGATTCTGAGTTAATAATCAAGTGGAATTATCCGTCATATAATGTCACTTACACCCCGTACAAGTATGTACAGGTAGCCATACAAGTACGTATGGGTGTTAGTAACATCGTAACAAATACTGAGGAGGATGATTCAGACCATGATTCTGAGTTGATATCAAGTGGAATTTCCTGTCGAAAAAATGATTTTTAGTTCCATACTTTTACGACGGAAAATTTCACTTGATGACTACTGAGAATAATGTCCTGAATCATCCTTCAAAGTTTTCGTTACGATGTCACTAACACCTTGTAGGCAAATATATAACTTTCAGAATATACTAATGTGCAATTCATTCACATGGATCGTTATCTGTGTCATTATGATCGGTCAATTCCGTCACTTTTGCTATCGACAGATGCAAATATTTCTTACTTTTTAAAGCTATTAGTGACGATTCCCTCAGATATGATATTAACTTAATCTTAACGTTTTAACTTAATTTGACAGTTCTAAAACTAATTCTATCCTTCTCTAACGATTAGTACTGTCAAACTAAGTGACGCGTAAGTTAGTGACTGCCAGTTTAAGTGTGTGTGTATTTGCTTTTTGATTATTTGTGGCTCTGTCCACTTCTTTAGGGATAAGAGGCATGGGTCTATATTATATGAATGTAGTGTCTGCCAAAATTGGCACCACTGTCTCGATGAGTAAGCAATTACGCTATCGGACGAAACTAATCAGTGGTGTGATATTTGACGTCACTTTATTTTGTTTATGTTTCAAATGAGTAATCAAAAAAAATGCAATCGCAATCAGTCAAAGTGTAGTGGTGTGATCTGTCACGTCATTTCTTCATTCTTCTTTTTATCGTGTGGGTTGGGAGGTGGAATACCAACTTCATCAACCCTAGTATCAGGGTTATTACTAAGCCGCCAAAGGCCCCTGACATGGCTCATGTAACGACTACATACTTACATCAGTTAAGTTGCTTATATTGTAAATAACGCTGTAAGCTTCCCTAAGACAATAAAATAAAATAAATAAATAAATCAGTAAATAGTAACCGGGACCAACAGCCTGTTTTCCTGTCTCCCTGTCTGTCGTGCCTTCCGAAGCACGGATCATCTTACTTTTGGACAATCAGGTGATCCTGTAATGTCCTAACCAAACTAGGGATCACAAAGTGATTTTTGTGATATGTCCCCACCGGGATTCGAACCCGGGGCCTCCGGATCGTAGGCCCAACGCTCAATCACTGGACCACGGAGGCCGTTTTAGGCCACGGATTTCTTTATTCATCATTTAAGTATTTCTAAGCTCGATAGCTGAATTATATCGAATGCTTTAACCAATAATAGACGCAGTTAGTTGCGATCGGGGGCTGCCGTCGCAGCCGCAGCACGATAACCGCGCCGCGCGCGGCGCGATTTATATCGCGGGTTTTGACCAATAGCCGTGCGACGTCTATCTAGCATAGATAGCATTCGCTGAGTCTATCGTTTGTCGTGCAATCCCCGCTGGAGTGTATAACATAGAACGCGTTCAGCTACCTACGAAAACACATTACTCGAGTATGAATAGAATAGAATACCAATTGTTTATTATAAAAATAAAATTTTTAACAAAAAAAAAACCGACTTCAAACGCAAAACTAAAAAGCAATAAATAAATTTACTTCGCACAAAGTAATTAGCACGTATTTTCAATTAGTTAATTAATTTTATAAATCTGAAGCCGGTGCCAAGGAAATGCTACAACGAAGTACCGATTCATATATTTTTCAATACTGATTGTTTTGTAATTTTTTGTTTGACATTGTTTTGTAATTGCTTTGATATAGGTATTAAACAATATTGTGTGTACATAGTAATTTGATATTGTAGTAGGGTTGTTGTAGCATTTACTTGGCACCGACTTCAGATTTATAAAATTAATTAACTAATTGAAAATACGTGCTAATTACTTTGTGCGAAGTAAATTTATTTATTGCTTTTTAGTTTTGCGTTTGAAGTCGGTTTTTTTTTTGTTAAAAATTTTATTTTATTTTACGATTTTAAGTGATGGTTAGACCGAGCAAGGATGCAGACAGACAGATTTTCTGATTTATATTGATATATAATAATATGTGATTAGTAGTGATCACAATTATTATTGATGAACATGTTTACACACACACACACACGCACACACACACACATACACACATGTGGTTGTCAGTGGAAGCTGCTATCATACACACTCACGCACACATATAGATACAGTAGATTTCGCGTGGTTTCCGTGTCCTGTTTATTCGAAACTGTCCCTCTTCGTATGGCGGCCATCTTGTTTTTCCGCCATTTTGTTTTTTTTCACCGGCGACAGAATTTGACCAAGATTTAAATGGGTGTCGTGGAAACAAACAAAATCCAGGTGCAATAGGTTTGCCAGGCCGTAGGATGTCTCCCTGATTGGGAGCAGTTTTCAAAGATGACGTTCCGATCACACCCCTATACATCATTTTTACCCCCAAGACATTTTCTGGAAAAACAAAATTTTGTATGGCGGCCATCTTGTTTTTTCGCCATTTTGTATTTTTTTCACCGGCCATTAAATTCGACCAAGATTTAAATAGGTTTCGTGAAAGAAAAATTGGTTCAGGTGCGATAGTTTCGCCAGGCCGTAGGGTGTCACCCTGATGCGGAGCAGTTTTCGAAAATCGGGAAGTATTTCCATATTTAACATGACGATCCGATCACAACCCCGATATATATTTTATACCCCGAGACATTTTCTGAAAAAACAAAATTGTGTATGGCGGCCATCTTGTTTTTCCGCCATTTTGTTTTTTTTTTCACGCGCTATGGAATTTGACCAAGATTTAAATAAGTGATCTGAAAGAAATATTGGTTCACGTGCGATAGTTTTGCCAGGCCGTAGAGTATCTCTCTGATGCGGAGCAGTTTTTGGTGACCAGAAAGTATTTCCGTACTCTGCATGACGTTTTGAGTAAGCGCCCCATACATTATTTTTACCCAAAGGGGCTTCTTCCAAAATCGACAAAATTTTGTATGGCGGCCATCTTTTTTTTCCGCCATTTTGTTTTTTTGCACCTGCGATTGGATTTGATCAAGATTTAAATACGTTTCGTGAAAGAAAAATTGCTCCAGGTTGTATAGTTTTGCCAGGCCATAGGGTGTCTCCCTGATGCTGACCAGTTTTCGAAGGTCGGGAAGTTTTCCCGAAGCCTTAAGATCGATCCGATCAATATGACTTTACAAACGCACTAGTCGCTCCTACGATTTTTGAAAATTCCCCTCGATTTCTCTGGTCTTCCATCATCAGATCCTGACTTCCTTGACATGGGACCCCCTTGGGTATATCTCCTTTCAAACAAAAAAAGAATTATCAAAATCGGTTCATATACGACGAAGATATGCCCGAACAAACATAAAAAAAAAAAAAAAAAAAAAAAAAAATATACGGTCGAATTGAGAACCTCCTCCTTTTTTGAAGTCGGTAAAAAGGACGCCACACACAAAGACAAGACGATAACATCACTTAAATTTTTTCACAAAACAATTACAAAAAGCATAGGAGGATGTTCATTAGAATGCTCGTAAGGTGGTGGTGGACGTCCCGAGATAAAAGGGCCTCACTCAGCACAAGTCGCGGCGTGAACCACGACGCTGCGCTGGTATTATGTAGACCCTGCTGGGTGAGGCGCGGACGTCGTGTTTCATAAATATGCGTTAATATTCGTACATAGATAAAATATTACCAAATTATTTAAATAGAATTAAGGTGTAAATAAACAAATATTATCACAAAAACGTATACATAAATACTTAATACATTGTATTAAGTTTACGCGGTTATTATCATAATTAACACATAATAACGGGTTCTTACCGCGTTTAAATGGGGATATGAGACTGCCGACTCCCATTTAAACGCGGTAAGAACCTGTTATTATGTGTTTTAATTATGATAAATACTTAATGTTAGTATTATCATCATTATCAGCCGAACGACGCCCACTGCTGGGCCTGCCCCAAGGATCTTCACGACAATCGGTCCTGCGCTGCTCGCATCCAGCGGCTGCCCGCGACCTTCACCAGATCGTCGGTCCACCTTGTAGCGGGCCTACCCACTGAGCGTCGTCCGACACGTGGAACCATTTCAGCTTGGCAATTCTCCGAGCTATGTCGGTGACTTTAGTTCTCCTGCGGATCTCCTCATTTCTGATTCGATCGAGCAGGGAAATATCCCTTTTATCTCACTCCATTGCCCGCTTAGCGACACCGAGGCTCCTCACGAGACGAGTTAGTATTATAATAATAAATAATTAATGCAGGTATAAACGGTAAGCAAATATAGTAAGAAACGAATATAAACAAATACGAATTCATAAAATATATATATATATATTTAGGAATTATATTATGTAAGTATGTGTATTTTGTAGTCTGTTTGGGTTAGTATCTAAAGCGCGCGCAACACCCCAAGTCTAGCTCGGTCGGCAAAGCGTTTGTGTGTTTTCCTTCACGATATATACGAAGTATTAATACGTTTAAAAGTAGGTAAAGTATTTCACAAAAGTAAAGCAGCGGAGTGTGCTACGAGCATTACAAAACATCCTTCGCAACGCAACGGTATAAAAATATTCTGAAATTACAAAATGTTAATTGTGTTCCTACATAGTCCGGATTACGGTCGAATCCGTTCGCAATTAATTGGTTAATTAATGTTGTTTATTTTCTTGTTGACAGAGGAGCTCGGTGGCGCAGCGGTAAACGCGCTCGGTCTGCGATTGTTGAAGTTAAGCAAGTTTCGCAAAGGCCGGTCATAGGATGGGTGACCAAAAAAGAAAAAAAAAACATCTCCAGCTCATCCGTGCTTCGGAAGGCACGTTAAGCCGTTGGTCCCGGCTGCATTAGCAGTCGTTAATAACCATCAATCCGCACTGGGCCCGCGTGATGGTTTAAGGCCCGATCTCCCTATTCATCCATAGGCAGCTCCCAGGCCCCAGCAGTGGGGACGTTAATGGACTGATGATGATGATTTTCTTGTTACTGTATCAACGGCCCAGAAGTGCAACTAGGGCACAGAGGATTTAACAGGGACATAGAATAAACAATAACACTTCGTATAGAACGGTAACTACATAAACTCACTCTTGTAATACAATTTTAACACGAAGACCTACGATGGAGTATGATGATTCGTATCATTTGGGGACAGGTGGACATCCCATGACTAGGGTTGCCATCCGTCCGGGTTTCCCCGGATTTGTCCTAGTTAGAGGGCATCCGGGGAGCGTCCGGGGAAGGTTTCATTTGTAAACCGGGTTTAAAAAAATAAATAAAAAAAAATTTTAGCCGCTCGCGAGACACGCGCTATGCTCGCACGCACACCACGATCAACCGACGAACCAAGTATATTCACAACCAAGTATATTTATAATTATGTTTTTGTTTAATATTTAATAAGATTTGTTTTCTTATTTCAAGAATTAAAAAAGCGGATTTATATAAACAATTAGTAACAAATTGTGATATGATTCGGTTTTGTTAAAATAATGCATAAAAAAGGTGATTTATGACATGTTTAAAAGATCTTGTTGACATTTCCGGCTTTCGGACTCTACAATCCGGGGTTTTCACGCGTCTTGTCCTGTTTTCCAAATTTTAGAGATGGCAACCCTACCCATGACCTATATGTATATCATCATCATCAGCCGTATGACGCCCACTGCTGGGCATAGGCCTCCCCCAAGGATCTCCACGACGATCGGTCCTGCGCTGCCCGCATCCAGCGGCTTCCCGCGACCTTCACCAGATCGTCGGTCCACCTTGTAGCGGGCCTACCCACTGAGCGTCGTCCGACACGTGGTCGCCACTCCAGAACCTTTCCGCCCCATCGGCCATCGGTTCTCCTCGCTATGTGTCCTGCCCACTGCCACTTCAGCTTTGCAATTCTCCGAGCTATGTCGGTGACTTTAGTTCTCCTGCGGATCTCCTCATTTCTGATTCGATCCAGCAGGGAAATACCGAGCATAGCTCTCTCCATTGCCCGCTGAGCGACACCGAGCCTCCTCACGAGACCCATAGTAAGCGGCCACGTCTCACTGCCGTAGGTCATCACTGGCAACACGCACTGGTCAAAGACTTTCGTCTTGAGACACTGAGGTATTCTGGACGAGAAGATATTCCGCAGCTTCCCGAACGCTGCCCATCCGAGTTGGATCCGACGAGAGATCTCTTTCTCGAAGTTGGACTTACCTAACTGGATTATTTGTCCTAGGTAAATGTACTGGTCTACAACTTCGAGTGTAACGTTCCCAACCTGAACTGGAGTGGGTGCGACATGGTCGTTGGACATAATTTTTGTCTTTGCCATGTTCATGCTAAGACCCACTCGTTGGGATGCGTTACTGAGATGCTCGAGCATGGTGTTCAGGTCTTCCAGGGTCTCAGCCATTAGGACTATATCATCGGCAAATCGAAGGTGCGTCAGGTACTCGCCGTTGATGTTGATGCCAAATCCTTTCCAGTCCAGAAGCTTAAAAATATCCTCCAATGCAGCAGTGAACAGTTTCGGAGAGATGACATCTCCCTGTCTCACTCCTCGCTGCAGTTGGATCGGATTAGAGCTCTGGTTCTGTACTCGAACTGACATAGTGGCATTTTGGTAGAGGTCCCTTAGCACTTCGATGTACCTATGGTCCACTTGGCACCTCTGAAGAGACTGCAACACAGCCCAGGTCTCGATCGAATCAAAGGCTTTCTCATAGTCCACAAACGCCAAGCAAAGTGGCAAATTATACTCTTCGGTCTTCTGTATAACCTGCCGCAGCGTATGGATGTGGTCTATGGTGCTAAAGCCTTTTCGGAAACCGGCTTGTTCGGGAGGCTGGAAGTCGTCAAACCTGCAAGCGAGACGATTCGTAATGACCCTCGAAAACAACTTGTAGACATGGCTCAGAAGCGAGATAGGTCTGTAGTTCTTCAGTAGGGCTTTATCCCCTTTCTTGAAGAACAAGATCACCTCGCTTCCGCTCCATGCCCTCGGCGTTTTGCCCTGAAATATGACGGAATTGAAGAGCCTCTGGAGGACTTTAAGTATTGGCGTTCCGCCCGCTCTCAGAAGTTCTGCTGTGATTCCGTCATCTCCTGCCGCTTTGTTGTTTTTGAGTTGTTTGAGGGCCATCCTAATCTCGTACAGGCTGACGTCCGGGATATCTTCAGTGTAGTGTCGGGTAAGCTTGGCTCGAGGGTCTCGAGCCATGCTTTCGCCTGATGTTTTCGTGGAATATAGCTGTCTATAGAAACTCTCAATCTCTCTCAGGATTTCGGGAGTCGACGAAATGATTCTGCCGTCCTCAGTTTTCAGTCTCGCTAGTTGACTTTGCCCAATAGACAGATCTTTTGCGAACACCTTGGAGCCCTTGTTCCGCTCTATAGCCTCTTTAATACGTTTAGTATTAAATTGGCGAAGGTCGCTCGTCAAAGACTTCGAGATCTGTCTATTAAGTTGTCTATAACGTACGACATCCGCTGAGTCCTGCAGCCTCATTTCGTGTCTCTTATCCATGAGTTCGAGTGTGTGTGCGGAGAGTTTCTGCGTTTTGGTACGGCGGGTTCTAAAGTGTTTAGAACCTACCGTGCGGACAGCATCCACCATCAGGTCGTTTATATCGTCCACGTCTGCGCAGTTCTCAAGGTACTCGAAGCGGTTTTGAAGCTCGAGCTGAAAGCGCTCGGGGTTTTGGATCTGGGCTGGCGCCGGTCGGAGCGTGGATTTTATCAGTCGCGATCTTTCTAGCTTGATATTGATATTCAATGTGCCTCTTACCATGCGGTGATCGCTTCCCGTCTTAACGGCATTGATCACAGAGACATCATTGAATATGTGCTTTTTCGTCGACATGATAAAATCGATCTCATTTTTATACCTGCCATTGGGACTTATCCAGGTCCATTTGCGGGTCGCGGGCTTCCTGAAGAAGGAGTTCATCATATAGAGGTTCTCCTTCTCCATAAAGTCCGCAAGCATCCCGCCTCTGGTGTTCCGGACCCCAAATCCAAATTGCCCCACTCTCAGCTCGTTACCGCAACGTTTCCCCAACTGTGCATTAAAGTCCCCCATCACAATCGTGTAGTGGCTTTTATGGCTATGCATGGCTTTAGAAATCTCCTCATACATAGTCTCCACTTCGTCATCATGGTGTCCCGAGGTCGGAGCGTATACCTGGATGACAGTCAGCGAATATCGCGATGATATTCTGAGTACCAGGTACGCTACCCTGCTCGAAACACTACCGATGGTCAACACGTTGTTGACTAGGGACTTGTGGACGATAAACCCGACACCACCCATGGACAGTTGTTCGCCCTCCCGGAAGTACAGCAAGTTACCGGAGCCCAGAGTTATCGTGTCCTCGCCCTTTCTTCGGACTTCAGACAACCCGATGACATCCCAGTGTAACCTGCTGATAGATTCTTCCAACTCGGTAAGCTTCTCGTCGGTCCTCAGTGTGCACGTGTTGTATGTTGCCAGGTACAGTCGTCGTTGGTGGTAGCCGAATCCAGCCCGGAGATTCTTCGCACCCCCTGCCCCGCCGTTACCGTAGCCGCTACCGTAGCCACGGACAACGGGGCTGCCGGGGACTGGGGGCCGTTTTTTATGTGTTGAGGTCATATTGGGGGGGGTTTGGACCATAAGCCCACCGCGCTGGTCCAGTGCGTGTTGGTGGGTCGCCAGAGCCTCTTTCGTTGAATAGCAGGATGTACCGCGTGCAGGCGAGGTTGGCTTGGGCTCCGAAAGGTGTCGTTTGGAGCCCCTTACATCCCCCATATGTATATACAGGGTGTTAATGCCATCGTAACGAAAACTTTGAGGGATTATTCAGATCATGATTCCGAGTTGATATCAAGTGGAAGCAAACAGCTCTTGACAACAAACACTTCAAAACCCCGATACCGACCCCGCCGGCGTGGACGACGATTTCCCTCATTCAGCGCTTATCGCTATCGATCCACTAAGGTCGATTAATTCTTTCAAATATTTTCCTCTCAGACGACGTAACGTGAGCTTCGCGCCCAACTGAGCACTCTCAGGCCTGTTGTCTTAAATTTTGTACAGTCATGAGCAATATAATGTACCCACTTTAGGACTCTGTCGCACTAACGTATTTGACATTTAGTGTGACTTACAGTTCAATTTGTCAAAAAAGTTAATGTGACATGGTACCAAAGTGTATACATATTAATGCTCGTGACCGTACTGGGTGAGAGCCCTCAGCGCTACCATTTGCCAGGCCAAGTAGCTAATACATTTTGCGGCAAACCTACAATAAGTCACGCTCAAAAAAAAAACGGTAAGTAAAGCGGCTGAAAGAGTTGTTTTTTTTTATTTGCTCTTAATCCAGCACAGAAATTGAACATATATAGACCTGTTATTTATTATTCCGGTCCCGTCGTCGCTGTCAACTACATTTATCCGGCCGTTTATATATTATTAGCTTTTCGCCCGCGATTTTGTCCGTATGGACTACGGTCATCGCGTAACACGTTTTTTCCATCCCCTTTTCATCCCGTCAGGAGGTGATTTCCGGGATAAAAACTATCCTATGTTCTTGCCTAAGTCTAAAACTATCTCCATACCAAATTTCATACTAATCGGTTCAGCGGTTTAAACTGGAAACGGTAACAGATGTACTTTCGGATTTGTAATATTAGATGTTGATAATGCCGGACCGTTTATAGTGTTCCATACCTACTGAAAGAAGTCCAGCTACTGTGATGTTACTGGCCGTTACTTTGTTTATGTACGGTTAATTTGAATTTTCATATTTCGAATTATTTGAGAAGTCGGTTATATTTGAAGACGCCCGAGACTGAACATACACGTTTTCTTTATTCCGGCTAACGATTTGACTTCGGACATCCGTCAGACCTCCAAACCTACATTCCCGAGGAATGTATTTCGAAGGTATGTGACCTAACCTATACTGGGCTGGTTTTCCCTTCGCGGGTTGGAAGGTCAGACAGGCGGTCGCTTCTGTAAAAAACCGGAGCTGTCAAATCTTTAGGTTAGGTAAGCGGTCCCCTGAAAAACGAGATAACGCTCTAGGGAGATGATGAGTACATAACCTCACGATCATATCCAAACTGGAGTATTCAAAGAACCAAGTACCCACACCTTACCGTGCTTTCTCTTAAACCAACATGATAGGTGAGCCTTATCGCCGACATAATACCTATGTAAAATTTGGGGAAAAAATAAATTTAGAAACAAGGAAAATTGCAACTGTTTCATTGTTTTGGTGCAATAAAGTATATTTGTATTGTATTGAAGACTCTGTGCCATTGGCTAAATGCCAAATGTCTGTTAACAACCTTGAAAACTTTCATAAATCATACGAGAGACCACGGTATAAGAAAACCAGGTATGCTCAAAAGTGATAGCTAACATTTCAAGGTTAGCCCAGCTGACGTCATCTTACCCTGCGTTGCCATTTTGTAAAAAAAAAATAGTTACCCATGACCAATGATTTTATATTTACTGTGCACTTTTAGTAAAAGGTTTATTTACGATTTTAATGATTTTTATATATGTGACAAGTAATAGTAATTAAATACATTAGTCAGTAAAAACGACTGCACACTGCACATCTGCAAGAACGATCGGTGCGATTATGATTTATACGTGTTCGACCATATCTATGTCTACCTCATCTTGTTATTGTTATAATTTGTTGATCTGTTACCTATTATAATCGACGAATCTACAGTGCACGGTAAAACTTTTTAAGTTTGTGATGTACTGTACTAAACATGATAATGTACTTTGCAATTGTTTATAATAATAAAAAAAAAGTAATTCCCTTAATTTTCAATAATAAAATTTACGCCCTTGCAATATTGGAGATACCAATTTAATGGTAACACAGTGGTAACACTTACGTCGTCAATGGGCTAGCAATGGCGGCTTGTCATAGGATTGAGCATACCTGGTCTTCTTATATCATGCGAGAGATAATCTTTGCTCCAGCCAGAATGCAAAGCACGTAAATGTGTAATTGCCTTAATGAGACAGAGACGGAAAATTACTTCATTTTTGAGATGATATTGCTGTGTTTCGAGAGTTAGATAGAAATCTTATTACAATTATAATAATAATAATAATAATAAAAGTATAAGTGTGAGTGTGTAGTAGTAAGTATTTATTACAATTATGATGGAATTTTCTTACCTACCTTATTTAAATCAGATATTGTGAAATTATATGGTCAATGGGATTTCTCGTTATTACCTACTTAATCTTTACGCAAAAATACACTACATAGTAGAGCTCACATACATAGTAGTTGGGCCCACAATCCGGAGGTTCCGGGTTCGAATTCCGGTGGGGACATATCACAAAAATCACTTTGGTTAGGACATTACAGGCTGATCACCTGATTGTCCGAAAGTAATATGATTAAGATGATGATGAGTGAGTAAGATGATATCTATCTATGTATCTAGTTAGCGATAAGGCCGCCATTTGCCATGTACTTAGTTAAGAGACTTTTTGTAATTATTTCTTTTTATTTTGGTGCAATAAAGTGTATTTGTATTTGATGATCCGTACTTCGAAAGGCACGTTAAGCCGTTGTGACTTGCCCCTTCCGTCCTGCATTGCCGTACAGAGCTTCAGAATACACCTTTAAAAAAAATGAAAGAACTTACCGTTCTATTGATGACAACTCCGAAGTAATCAATCAGGTTCTCTCCGTAGAAGAAGTAGTTGGAAGTCAATAGGAAGTACCAGGAGAGCGACCGGAACCACGGCAGGCCATGGACTCGGTACACCGCGTAGCCAATGTTGATGATCTCTTCGAAGCATTTCACTTGCACGCATAGTACCTGGACAATACAATAGATATAGTTAGTTTTAGATCTGTCCTTACGTAGTTTATCTTTAACCTAATACACAATCCAATTCCCAGGGGTCTAAAATCAGTGATGTGCCATTCGCAGGAATTCTGATTACTAAATAAACACAGATCTAAAACTAAAGAAAACATTTTCTGTTTTCTATGTAAGTAATTTATTTATATATTCGACAATCGTAATAAGTAACAGAGTTCATACAAATATAAAAACTTCGTGTTTTGACGTTAAAAAAAAACTGATTTGATTACTTGGAAACTAGCCTTTAAAAATAAACTCGCAACAAAGGGGGGAACCAGTTTCTATATACATTAAGGACTTCTAATTTATCGCGGGAAAAACCAAAAAATCGCTTCTATGCTGTTCTGGGAGCAAATAAAAAACATAGAACACCTTCAGCTGCTTGTCTTCCCGGGCATGTCGTAAAAACCGACAGAGGGATTGCGTCCTCTAACATGATGGACTAATGTTATGGGCGATAGGCTGATCCCTTATCACCATAAGGTTCATTATATCCATCTTAGGATTTCGTATCAACAGTGGCTGCAAGTTGTCTTTGATAACTTGTGGCTCTGCCCACCCCATTTGGGATTACGGGCGTGAGTTTATGTATGTAAAAACCAAAAAAACGCGGGAGTACCTAGGTTCACGTTTGCAAAGCCCTTTAACCGTAGATATAGTATAAATAATAATACTACGTATAGAACGGTTGTAGTAGGCAGAGCTGTAGGCCATCTACGGGGTCCACAGGTGGCGGATAGTGAAACGGCCATCAGATATGATGGTTAGCTGCGAATATAAAAATAAGCAGTCCCCGACCAAACAGCGACAGGATTAGCAGAACGTATTGGGTAGCTCACTGGGACAGGCTAACCTATAAAATGCTACTTAGGTTCTATAACGATCTTGTGACGTAGCGAGTAGGCGCCGCTACTTCAAAGCGCACCCCTGATGCCGGGCAGCAGCGGTATCAGTACTGGTTGGAGGCCGAGGAAATGGGTTCTGGTAGGGCTCTAGCTAGAACATCACCGATTGGTGTACTGCGGAACGGAAGGCGATTGGGGCAACCACCGTTCTACACGCCCTATCTATGGAGTAATGAAAATGGAGGCGATTACTCCACCGACAAGAGCACAGCTCTTAAATAAATAAAGAGAGAGAGAGAGAGAGAGAGAGAGATAGAACGGTAACTCTCCGTCCCGCACCAATGGGTATCGGGCGCCGACTCGACTCCCTCTGGGTCTTACTTTAGTCCTTAAAGGATGTAAGACGCTAAGGAGTAAGGGACAGAGCGCGTAGACCATCTCACTCGCACTTACGCATTACGTGATAAGAATATGATTTTTGCACGGTAGATTGCTGATGAACTAGCGAGAGAGGGATCGCGAACACGTCAGATCGGACCTGAACCTTTCCGTGGGATCTCGAAAAGCACCTACAAGGTGAATCCAAAGAATTATGGTCCAATTCAGTTGGCCTGAATAACTCAAAGCAACTGATTAGATCTTTTTCTCAAAAATTTTCATCAGAGGTCTTCTTACTAGGGCCCTCACGGGGCATTGCAGTCTCAACAAGCACCTACATAGAATGCAGCTGACCGAGTCCCCTTTATGCAGACTCTGCTTAAAGGAAGACGAGACGCCATAACACCTGCTGTGCAGCTGTGAGGCTCTCATACACAGTAGAAACCAAACACTGGGGGGCCACATAATGGATCCCCAGGAGGTCATGCAAGCTTCCTCCCAAAAAGACGCTCGATCTAATCAAACGGATCGGAGGAGGAGTTTTAAATATGTGTAGGGATTTGGCTACAATAGATCTAACTAGGTCGCAGTGGCCATTCGGGCTGCAATAGTTTGAGCCGCCTCAATACACAAATAATAATAATAATAACGGTAATAAATTGACCGTGTCTGTCCAACTTATGCTAGAAACTTTTCATCATCATCCAGTGTAAGTTAATCGCGTGCATAGAAATAAAGCCTTGTGCTTATGTAGTTAAAAAAGTAGATAAAAAAGTGCCATTGTGCATTTCCTTTCATTGTATATTTTCTACTGCTATAATCTAATCTTTGACATAGTAATTAAGTCTTAGGTTTGTAAAAAAATAAAATAAAAAAGAATCTTAAATGTAAAATACATAATTTTGAATAATATTTGTTAACACATTAATTTGCACAAATGAATTTTGCACTGAAGTATACATAATATGAATATATTACACATGGACACTACCAGACGTAAATAAATTGTTATTAAAAAAGATCTTTAGACTTTCTGTGTCCTTTAACTTTACACAAAAGAATCTTTACACTGACAGGTTAAAAGACACTAAGAGGTGTAAAGATAACCTGTCCAGGTGGGGTTTTCTCAACGGATCGGACCTGAGCTGCGTGTGTGGTATTACGCCACAGACTATGGCTCACCTGACATCTTGCCCCGGGTGCCCTGATACCTGTATGCGGGAGGAGCTGATGAATTCCACCGAAACTGCTGTCCGAGTGGAAAAATACTGGGCTGAAAAAATCTGAATGCCATCGAAATGACAAGAAGAAGAAGACTAACAGGTATTGAAATCTATTAACTGCATCAGACATGCTATTTACGTTCCATCACAGCCTATTATTTATGTAACTGTTATTATATTATCTGCAGTACAATAGCTGATAAAAAACCAATTAAAACATACAATGATTACTAATACACCATAGAACTTAATCTGGATAGAAATACGAATTTATATTGACAGTTTAATAAAAAAAAATGGTTTTGTTTTTAAAACTTAATAAAAGGGCAAACTGAATTTAAATACCCAAAAAAATTAAAAATTACACATTTTTTTAAGAAACTTGAAATATTTCTTCTGTAAAATTGTATATATATGTTGAAAAAATAGCCTATCAACAGTTAATATGTGTGGTTATGAAAATTTATACTCAAATACACCTACTTTTCATATAAATAATAATATGAGAAACTTAAAATATTCTGTACATAATAATATGAAATTGAGCAGATGTAAATATACATTTAATATATACTTACTTAAATGTCGTAACCTGAACAATGTTAAGTCATATAATGTTGGTACCAAGACTGAATACAGAGAATTTATGCAACATAATTATGTAAATATAGGTAAGAAGTCAAGAGTCGACTTTCCTTCGTGAATATGCAAATGAATGACAATTACTTTGTATACTTAAAACAATGATTTAAAAAATAAAAAGTGAGATAAATTACCGTTATCATGAGGGCCAGGGGACCTCCATAGATGAGGAGACAGAAGGCCCCAATCATAAGCCAGGTGAAGATGCCACGGATCACCCAGTTTCGCCATCTAACCCCACAAAATTACATTATAAAGTGTTTTTTTTTAATATGTTGTAAAAAATTAAATGTAATTTGAAATAAATAATTCTTATACAATAATGCAAAGGAACAACACTGAGTAAATAAGTAGGTTATTGAATCACTTAGGTAACCTCAGTCTTCTAAATTGTTTTGTAGCTTCTTAAAAAGGCTACATAAAACATCCATACATACCTTAAAAACTTTTACCATAAATATAAATAGTTCAATAAACATTGTAATATAAAACTGTTTAGATAGTTAAATTTTTAACATACAAACAAAATTAAGTTCGTTAATGAAAGTGACCATGTCTGAATGTTTATATTGCCTAAGCGGTAGCAAAACAAGTACTATCCAGTGCGTTACCTTGAAGACAGTCCCGAAAGCGCTTGATCGAGAATCTCCGGTGTTTTATCCGTACCCTGGGGAAGATTCTTCGCCATTTCATCAACATACTTCTCCTCTAACACCTTCTCTTCCTCCGAATCGACCTAACAATACACCATAGAAACATGAATAATAAGTTATTTCCACTTTAAAAACTGGTTTATTAAAAAAAATATAGCTACATGATCGGATTCTCCAGCGGTTTCCACTTTGTCATTCCCGTCTCCTTCCCCGCGACGCTGTCTCAATTCACTCATGATTACACAAGCTAGATGCAGCACAACACTGAATCTAGATTTAATTCAAATACCACAATAACTTGAATATTTCTAATCCATTTACGAACAAGAAAAATAGTTCGATGTTTTTCGACGACTTGTCAAACGAAAAATCAATAATTTTGTTTTTTTCATTAGTGTTGCCAGTTGTAGTGCATAGAATCGCGTAGTAGTTTTTTTATTGTAAAATCGTTAAATATACTGATCTTAATTAATTATGTTTAGTATAATTACAATTTGCAATATAACGACAAAGTTTTTTTAAAGTAATAATGCATCAGCACCCTAAGTGTAGATAAAAACGGTAATTTTACGTCCATGATCAATATGAGTAGCATGTATGCTAACATGCTACTTCCCTCTATGTTTGCATATTGTGCGGTAAGACCATACAGGGTACGATAAAAATATAAGCCAAAAGTTTATTTATCTTCTTGTCGGTTTAATGGCATTCAGATTTTTTTATGCAGTATTTTGCCACGAGCGTCGGCGTTGGCTGGCTCTTTTATCGTATCGATATGCGGACTACCGGTGCATGTGCATGCCTATTTTGTACCTTTTAATAGCTAGAAGATTTAAAACAATACATGTATTAAACATCAAATTCTTATTCAATTTTTAAAATAGATGTCCACAGGCTGCAAGCAAATATCGAAAAATCTGGCTTTGTCTACCTACTCTAATAGAAATAGTAGATATCATTCTATTACAAATTCTTTCCTGCCCACACCTATAGGACTTACAGATGATTATAAGTTGTGTCAGTTTTTAATGTATAAAATACTAAAGACAGTTTATTTTTTTAATTCACCAGAATCATTTAATTCACCAGAAAATAAATTAGGTAATGTTGCTGATTCTTTTGTTTCAATCACCATTTTTATTAATATAAAATAATAATAAATATTAATGCCAATAATATTTATAATAGTAGTTTATTTCTTTTATTAAGTTACAACACAATTTTAATGTCACCGTCAGAGAAAGTTACCACAGTTCTTGTAGCAGTCACAAACAGAAATATCTGTATCTTGACACCACCGCCGTCTAATAAGATATGTGTAGCATAAATCCTGAGTATACGCGTTGTCGTATAAAGTAAATGGGCTCTAAAACACTGTTTTAAAAAAAAGTAGAACGTAAACATGGCGAGTGAATCAGATGATTTCGACGAAAATATTGAAAATGTTAGTATTTTCGGCATTATTTCAGATAATTTCTATGTAGTACGTGGCATTAATTAATGTTCTTTGAATTTCAGTTTAAATCAACGGTGAGGAAGTCTTTCGCACGGGTGTTTGCGGCTCTCAAAGCGAGGGAACTTAAAACTTTGAGACAACTCGACGCCCTACGTAAACAATGCGAAGACAACAAAGACTTGAAGAGACATTGTGTTCAAAATATCCATATAAACTTCGATAACGAGTCTGCTTTGTTAGAAAATGTAAGTAGTTACGGCGTTATAGATTTTGAGCGGCTGAACTTTGATAGCAATACTTTTACGTTGGAAGACTATGTTAGTCCTAATGATGATCACATGTACTCGTACAAGACTATTGAGGATTTAACTAAAGAAGAATTTGAGGACTTAGAAGCAATAGAAGAGGCTGCATTGAAAGAAATCACTCGTACTGACGATTGTGTGTGTTTTGTTGCTATACGGACAGAAGATGTCGCGAAAAAGTTTAGAGATATCAATACGTCCCTAGTAAAAACACCCTGTGATAGTGTAGCTGAAGATAAGAAAGTTAATGGTCCAGAGACTGAGGTAAAAGAAAACGATGAAGAAGGAAAGAATGAGAATTCTGATGAAGAAGATGTAAAGAAAATAGATCCAACTGACGATTGGTTGAACTCTATCAAAGGGCAGACTGAGACAGAGCCGTCACAAGTAACAGATGTAATGGAACACAGTACTATAACCTGTTCTTAGCATTACATAGAAGTATCAAGTAGCACAGCACATTATTACTTAATTTTTTACTTAAAAATAAATTTTATATTCTATTTAAAATTGGTAATCTTAATTATTTAATTCTCCAGTCTATTGTAAGGCTCTTTTCTATGTTCGTAGTTCCTTTTAGTTACATATTTATATTTTATTTATTCAGTTCAAATGCTTTTTAGTTTTTAGTATATTTTATAGTGTAGATATTAAAATACTTTTAGAAAGGTGCTTTAACTATACGTAAGTATCTATAATCTTCAACTTTCTGACATTGTACAAATTTGGTAGTATTTGTTTTTCTTGATGTTGTCTTAGACTAAAAATTTAAATACCTCTTTTTAAAAATTGTGTTTTTCTTATAGCAATATTTCTTCTTAATAGACTGTAATGTATCACTTTACGGTTCGTTATTCAGTTTCTTGTGACTGGCCCGTTCAACATGATTCACTGGGTATAAAGTTAGTTAAAGCATATAATAACGGGTTATTATGTGCTCTAAATATGATAATAACCGTGCAAACTTAAAACAATGTATAAAGTTAGTTGTCTTCTAGAGCTCTTTAGTATAATTTTTCATTGGCAGTATATAGAAATTCTTTTCTCATATTTATTTATATTTCTCAGGCATGTTCTTTTGACATGATGAACTATTATAATGGACGATCACTTGACATCATACAGTTCTTATTCATCAGACTTTTTCAACATTTCTCCCCGTTAGGGATAACGGGTGTGGGTATACATAATGTATGATCTCGAAATAGTATTGGGTAGAGGAAATGAAACGAAAATTTAAAGCATCAACTTATATTGTTAATACATTTTTACAAATGGCGTTACTGGACACTTAAACTAGTATGCATTGACTTCCGAATACATTCCCTAATGAATAAATATTACCCTTTATCGTTTCTGTACCTATTTGACGGTGTGTGGCAGTGTTGGAAAATACAGGAGGAAACTTTACATTTAGAAATATCCTTTTTAGAAATTAGTACTTGTCCACATTAAACCCATCAAGACATTACATGCCGTGTTTATAGATTACAGTACGGTCACGAGTACTAATTGTATACACTTTGAAACCATGTCACATTAACTTTTTTGACAAATTAAACCGTAAGTCTCACTAAATGTCAAATATGATAGTGCGACAGGGTTCTAAAGTGGGTACATGATATTGCTCATGACTGTACATTGTAAAGTTTCTAAAACTCCTTTGTGATCAGTGATGTGCAATTCCCGGGAATTTTCCCATTTTGGGAGCGTTTTCGGCAGTAATAATGCGCAAAACTTATGCATAAAGAACCTAGGGTGGTATTAACAAATCAATCTCAGCTGAGACTGCCCTCAAGATGATGCTCAAGTCGCTGTTTTTATATAAGAACTGTCACATGACATGATCTTGAGGGCAGTCTCAAAGCAGAGATTAGTTTATTAATACCACCCTTCATTACCTAACCTTTAGGCAAATAAGACCAGAGTACAAAAAAGATCAATTTGAAAGAAGCGGCCAGCATCGTTATTATTAAAGAGTTTTTACAACGAGAACATTTCCACCTTGTGAACATTCTCAGGAACAGCACATCTCTGTTTGTGATGTTTGAGTTGTGTTGATATTCTACAAAACTGCCACACCACCTCAAATCTTGTTACAACGGACCAATGTACCATTATCAATTCCTTTTGCCTGGTTCGCCGACCTCAAGCGTAATACTATGGTTTTTATGGCACTTAAACATGACATACATTTTACATATTGTTCCTATAAATTCCCGTTTTGGATGGACTCTGTTTATTGGAGATGTATTCTAGTTTGTACTCAACTTCACTGGAGGTGATGGCACGAGTGGGTGCTGATCAGGGCAACATTTCCTAATTAAAATTATGAATTATTAGTGTGATGAAGATATGTGCTACTAGTGAGGTTATTACTGCTAAAATTTAAATCGAAATTACATTATTGCAATTGACTCAGGCACTAAGTTTTCCAAATATTAGGCCACCTGATGGTATACATTTTATTGTCCCGTTAACTCCTCTGAGCTACAAACTAAGAATTTACTGAATACGGCTCGAAGATTACATGGAATATGAATACTGCGTTACATAATTTCTAAGAAGATATTCTCGTTAAGTTAGTAGACAAACAAATTCATTAGAAGGATATAGGTATTAAAAGATAATTTGATAAATTGGGAGTACAAAATCTAAAAACGAGTACAAGGTTCAAACTAAACGTAGTGCGTATCTAGAGCATGTTAAAGTAGTTACGAATAAGTTACACAACTAACTACCTTACATCTGTGTTAACACTAATATTGTACATTTTAACAAAATTAACAATAGTTAGATGATACTATACAAGACCGAAGTCCGTGCAGACGGCAGCTACCTCACGGTTGTTTTGCTTCTCCGAATTGTTTGCTGCCATGTTGAGCTCGACAAGCGTATCTACACTGTTTATACTGACCCCTTTCAATATCTTCTGAGCGGCTAAACTAGTAAAATTAAAGCTCAAATCGCTCAAGCTCGGGAAGTTGTAAAAATCCTGGTTCTCCTTTTTACTCTCCTGACTGAGGCTGTACCTCTTCTGCTTATTCTCTAAGCAGTTCAGTTTCTCAGTAGACGTGTTAATATCCTTTACAGGTTCTTGATTCTTAAGCGCTAAGTTGGGTTCCGAACCCAACACCGTAGGTTTCTGATCCATACCCTTAGTTAACAAGTTCGCTATCGACTCAGAACTCATCCTATTGTTGACGTTCGGAAGTCCATTTAACATTTGTAATGCTGCAGCCTTCTTCAATAAATCAACGCTTTTTAATTCACTGTTCGAATTTATATTTGCCTGCAGTCCACCATTTGTGGAAGACAATGAGTTCTTTTGATATCTGAGACTACCCAATGAGCCTATGATATTGTCGTAGCTTTTCGTGGGCGTTGATGGATTGCTGGCGGTTGTGGTTTCTAAGTTATGAATATTGTTATGGATGGCCGGCGAAGCGGGATTCGACGTGACCTCGTTTGTATTGTTCAGCTGGTTTTTGTAAATAAAGCTGTTGTTATTAGCAGCGCCTCCTATTTGCAACGAGAGCTTCCGATTGTTGTTCATACCCGTATCGTTCATCGAATTCTTGTTGAATTTATTTTCCTGAACTTTAATCGGTTCCGGTTCCTGGAACTTCTGTTTGTTTTTCTCCACACAAACATCGAACGATGTTTCGGTCGGATTCTTGCTCGTTTGATTCGTAACCCCATTCTGGACAGACACAACTTGTCTGTCGTCGTTGATGATGTAAATGTTGCTTCCGTTGCTAGTCTCCGTGACTTTACCATTCTCAAACGTGATGACGGATCTTACTGGTGAATTTTGTACATAAACTTTGGTGTTCGTACCGCCGTTCTGTGATATCGTGTTCGTGGTAACTTTTAAAGTGATCGAATTATTCGAATTGGATGTCGCCATCATTGTAGGGTTTTCAACTTTGTTTCCTAATGTTTTATTATGCAAAGGGGTCGCGGTTTTTTTTGGGGTGCTCGGGCAGTTTTTTGGCGATGTTTTGGGTGAAGTGTTTTTACCGTTTTTTACCGTTTCGCCTCCAACCATGGGTGGTTTTGTTCTGTATTTGTGCAGACTTTTTGGAGAGCTTTGTAAGCTCTGAACTTTGACAAGTGATTGTGCTCTGCTTAAACCTGGTGCGCTATGCGTGTTATGACTAGGAGAAGGCTTCAGTGTGCGATCTGATATGTGCGATTCTAAACTGGAGTGGCCACTGCTGCTGTTTGTGTGGTAGCTCCTTTTCATGGGCGAGTTCTGATCTGATTGGGTTTTGTCCTTTCTAGGTGTGCGTTGCGTGGTTGTACTTTCTAAGCTAGATGGTCCGCTGGTGGACATTATGTGATCTGAATGGGAGTAGTCGACCCTACGTAGGCTTCCGCTGGGGCTGTCTCTGAGTTTAGGGTCACTGCCCCGTTGCGGTGATCCAAAATGGTCAAGGATTGTCTTGTTGGTGGAACTTCTACTCAGCGTTGACCGTGGAAGACTGCCGGAGCTAGGGCTGGACTGTCTGATGGGCGAATGGTCATAGTGGACAGAGCCTGCGAGGCCGGACTCGGTGGAGAGGTGGCGCTTGTGCCTCCGCGGCAGCGTCGACGACCGATTACTGATCTCTGAACCGTCATAATACGATGACACGTAGGATGTTTGACTCTGCAACGACTCCTGGAATTGAAAAGAAGTAAACTGTTACATGCAAACAAGTAAACTGTTACATACGTAGATATATAGGAAAATATTTCTAAGTCCTTCGTTCTTCTTTAAAATATCTACTACCTTCTTGTATCATACTTTTGAGTAACATTTAATCCCACTTCGAAAGGAATCTTCAGAAAGATTCTGGTCTTACTCGCAGAGCGGTTAAGGTCGATGTTTCGTCTTACCTTTGAATTGGTCTGCGTGGCGACACAGTGGAGGTGCACCGCCTTGGAGTTGAACCACTCCGTGGGCGGGAACTGCGCAGAGAATGTGCTCATCGCGCGCGTCTGTTTGCTGCGGCCGCTTCGTCTGAATAAGCGGGACAGCAGGGACACTTTCTCTGGAATCACAGAGGGAAGACGTTAGAGCTCGAAGGGGAATAAAGATTTTAATAAATAAATTTCCATCAGTAAAGTGATTGGATCATTTCTCACAGCTACAAACAACAAACAGAAAAAAACCAACAAGGAAGCAGCTAAATGTCCAGGCTGATGGCAGATTGTTGTGTAGAGCAGGGAAAATAAATAAAGTAGTGGTCAAAGAGTACTAAAGTTGGAAAACAGGAAAATACGATTAAGTATGATTTGGTTTCTGCTTGTTTGCAGTCCGTAATTTGCGAAAGCGTAAGTACCTGCGGCAGGATAGATGTATTCTCTCACTCTGTCTTAAATATTTGGGTGAGAGTCCTGAGTGACTCTTAATTTATCTGGTTGTTGCTTAAGAGAGAGAAATTAGTTATCAAGATACTTACTAGGCGATGCAGATTCGACGCTGGGCGGGTAATCGGTGGAAGACGAGCTGTCGGTTGTATTAGCATGCTTATGGTGGAGACTCCTGGTGGATGCGCAGCGCTGGAGGTATTTGGACGAGGAGCCGAAGATCCGGAGAGAGTGGCGCCGGTCCAGCGAGCGGGGGGCGGGGAAAGACGCGCTGCGACGCTTGTTTGGCCGCCCGTAGAGTATCTTGTCGTTTGGGTTCCCTGGAACGAAGGAAATATGGATGAGTATCTAATTATGGTATTTAACGAGAACGATTGGTGATTTAGAAAGGTCCTGAATATAGATAGTTGGTTTGTTTATCGGCCTCTGTGGTCGAAAGTAAGATCATTCGTGCTTCGGAAGGCACGTTAAGCCGTTGGTCCCTATTACTACTTACTGACGTGAGTATGTAGTCGTTACATGAGCCATGTCAGGGGCCTTTGGCGGCTCAATCATAACCCTGACACCAGGTTTGATGAGGCTGGTATTCCACCTCATAACCCACACGATAAGAAGAAGAAGTTTGTTTATCATATTTTCAGAAAGTAAATGAAAAGAAAGTAAGGAAGACTGCAACTTTTGCATGTTTATTTGAAAAAGCGCCCGAATTGATGACAGGAACATAATTTTGGAGAGTTAAGCGTGTTTGGGACGAATTCAAACTTTGGATGAGTCATAACTCATGCCTACACATATTTCTTGACTGTCGGTCGTTTGTCGAAATTTCTAAAAACAAGTAATAACTAATTTAATTTATTTCTTAATAAGGTTTATTGTAATCTGTGGCTCTGTTTACAGGAAGTACGTAAGTAAGCAGGTACCTAACATTTTGAAGATAACTTATTCATAAATTCCTCTAAACACCGTCAAACATGTTACCAAGAAATTTACCAGCGAAATACCTGTGGTGCGCTAAAATTATTCATGTCACATGCCAGTTTATTTCTGTAATGTGGAGTACAGCAGCGCTCGCGCAGGACCCGGCGGCATTTTAATGGCGTTCCTGCCGCGGTATGAGATACAACGTTATTTTGATTAACATCTTTATTTTGCTCGCTTAGCTATTCTTGGTAGCGAAATTGTATTTTGTCGTGTCGTTGGCTTACCTATTGTACAGACGTACCTACCTACTAACATGTAGTGAAAATCACGTATATTATACGCGTCTTTTTGTAATATCACGTTTACTTGTGTGTTTTTGTTCAAGGAAACCTCGATTTCATTAAAAAAAAATTAAAAAGAAAATATATATTTTTTTAAACAAATTTAGACTTCAAATTTTTACCTAGATTGAAATGAAACTAACGTGGATTTGTTAACAAAAATCATACCCAACTGTAACTTTTCAAAAAGGTGCTTACGTGTTTTTCACTATTATTATTATTATTGCGTATGGCAGACTATATAAGGTGACGATATAGCTGCTTACGGTCACGAGCATTAATATGTATACACTTTGGTACCATGTCACATTAACTTTTTTGACAAATTGAACTGTAAGTCTCACTAAATGTCAAATATGTTAGTGCGACAGAGTCCTAAAGTGGGTAGGTACATTATATTGCTCATGAATGTACTTATCTAATTTTATTACCCTTATCCCTATGAAAAAGCACAGAAAATCCTACATTAAAAAATGCGATAATCGAATAGGACGTATGTTTTGAAAACGTTACGTACTTATATTATTACTCTTGGTTAGGTACGCAACAATGATTTCGTAAGGTAAGTTAGATTAGATGCCCTAACCACAATCTATTTAATATTAAGAGCACGTGCATTAAAATTGATTTTACAGGGACCGTTGTAGGTATGCTTAATATACCAACGTAATGAGAACTATGCAGTACGGTATGGTACGTAATGAGTACATAGTATTCTATGTAACACAGTGCAATACAGTTCAGTAGTACCACATCAAATCGTGTCAAAAATCTACCTATAGATCTTCTTCTTCTATTGTGTGGATTGTAGATAAGGTGGATTACCAACCCCATCAACCCTGGTGTCAGGGTTATTACTGAGCCGCCATAGGCCCCTGATATGACTCATGTAACGACTACGCAACGGCTTAACGTGCCTTCCGTTGCACATATCATCTTTGGACAATCAGGTGATCAGCCAGTAATGTCCTAACCAAACTAGGGAGCACAAAGTGATTTTAGTGATATGTCCCCACCGGGATTCGAACCCGGGACATATGGATCGTGAGTCCAACGCTCAACCGCTGGACCAACGTAATAAGAATATTGCATTGTTACATAGTATTGTAGGTACCACATCAAGTCGTATAAAAAAACTACCTAAAATAGATAAAATCAGGTAGGTATCAAGCAAGCATAGGTACCAATTAGTTTAGTAGGAATTTGTATCTGATTGTCAAATTATTTACGTCTCTTCCCCGTTTACTCTAAAAAAAAAAGGAACAACATAACATGAGCACACGACTTCCCTTCTGCGGAAGACACGTTAAGACGTTGGTCTTACAGATGTATGTACTATACATGCAGTCGTTACATAAGTCATGTCAGGGGCCTTTGGCGGCTCAATAATAAACCCGACACCAGGGTTGATGAGGTCGGCAATCTACCTCACAACCCACACGATAGAATAAGAAGTCTCACGACTCACGACCATATCCCTATTGGAACAGTCAAAGGTACATCCATCGCAAAATGAACTAACTACCCACACCTCACTGAGTATTAAATAAAAGAAAAGGAATCATCAAGAAAATACCAAAAGGAACTCATAAACTCAGTCCAAATTCCCAATATAGGTATCTACAACCCCAGAATAAACCATTAAATTGGCTTCTCAATTACCCGCGTGTTTACAAAAGAAAGAGTAAAGTTCACGCTGTCAAGTTCACAGCTGATTTATGTGAGCAACTGGGTCTTTGTGCGTCACATGTGCAGGCGCACCGCACGTGGTACGCGTTAGATTTCGGGATTATACGAGATCGGTGATGTGCCGTTTCTGGAAATCTCAGCAGCGAGTATTTAATTTCATTATTTAATATTGTAAGTATACCTAAGTCTCTTTTGATTTACCTAACTAGGTTCTATATGTGGAAGCTTGTAATTGGCCTCATTCTAGCTTATGTTTGTACGTATTTATTTAAGGTTTCGTGCTGTTAGCTTTCCTCAATAAATGAAAAACAAAAAATGTTGCCAAAGTGCGAATGCTCCTGTGTAAAAACTCTTTAATAGTAAGGACACTAACGGATTTTGTTTCAAATTGTTATTACTCTTATTAAAATAAAATCAAATGTACTTTATCGCACACACAAAACACAAAAGCACAAAAGGGGCAGAGGACGCCCTCCCTATTCCTGGTGGACCAGCATGTCCCGATTACAAAAAAATGAAAATTTACCCGACCCGACAACCCTAGACAGAATGTCATGGCGCCGCAAAATTGGGAGAGCCGACCCCACCTAAAGTGGAATAGCGCAAGGAAGAAGAAGTACTTTATCGGCCACAACCAAAACACACACAACAACAACAAACACACCAACAACAGCAACAACAACAACAAACAAATGCAACAGCAACAGTACAAATGGCCGAATTAGCCATAAAGAAACTTGGATGTACTTGCATTCTGATCCTATCTACCTAAAGGCCATGTAATAAATCTCGTTTTACATAAACGTTTGTGCCTTCTTACTGTTGGATAAGTTTCCAAAGTGAGAACGTTCCCAAGGACAGCACATCACTATACGAGATGTGTTTTGACTTTGCTTGAAATTGACAAATTTTGGGATTCACAGAGAAAATTGGATTGACTTTTTTGACTCGAATGAGATTTATTGAGCTTGCTTTTGTCAAGCCGTAGGTAACGTGTTAAATCTTCTTCTATCGTGTGGGTTGTGAGGTGGATTACCAACCTCATCAACCCTGGTGTCATGGTTATTACTGAGCCGCCAGAGACCACTAACAAGTAACGACTACGTACCTACTTACATAAACGCTGCACTAAATATCATTATAAAAAAAAAACATTATTATTATAATATTTCAGTTTATGTCAGTGTAGTAACTGCATTTGTTTGATGTCCCACTTCATCATAAAACGACAACTATATCGCAATCTATTTCTATTTATCGACTAAGTGCATTCTAAATCAGGATGAAATACAAGTCCTGGTAAAGGAATCGCCGGGCACGGCTACTTTGTGGCACGGAATGTGGGTACATTTGCATGCCACTAAGTGTACGGGTATCTTGGCTGTTCCAGCATTTGTACCAAGTTACATGCAGCTCTTACAATAGACTAATGAAGATTTTGAAGCGTAAAGCTTGGTGGTAAAGGTGGTGGAATGTTTACAGCTATGGGAGGCTCGCAGCACAGGTAAGTTGGGAGTAATTTTGTGATCGCAACTTCAGATAAGGTCCATGAAGCAAGCTCCTCAGGTCAAATTCTTCGGCGTCCTGTTATGTTGTTTATCTCATGTCGTGTTTGTGCTCTTCTTGCCAAATATAGCCACTCGTTTTGACATGACTTTGAGTTTGAATTTTCATGCAGCTCCATATACAGGGGTCAAACGATCGAAAGACACGGCAACCTTTAAGAAATGCCGCCCAAATGTCGCTTCGTGATTTTACTTTTAAAGAACGTAATAATCGTAACAATTAAATTTAACAATGCACTCCGAATTTTAGTGATTATTGCAAGAGCGTTCTAAAAAGTACTGTTTGTTATTTTTTATAAGAATGTCAGAACGAAAACTCGAATTAAATTGTAAAGGTATTACTTATGGTTGTGGCGACAATTGGTACATTCTGATATAGGAAGGGAACTTCCTGACAAATATTTGATCTGTGATGTAATTAATAATCGGCTGCATACTGTGCTTCATATATTGCTATTGACACACATAATATTTACCATTCCACACATACCCTTGGGCATAACTACCAAGGAGCTACTACTCTGGATCTTACTTGATAAACACTCAATATTAAAGATACTTTCATAACACAGTATCTACACAAAAAACAATGTAGTCTATGTTACCTAGCTTCAAGTTACTAAATCTCTACCCACCCCGGTGAGAATACACGCGAGTAAATATGTTTATGTCTACTAAAGAGCCATAAAGTATTTTACGTGAAGACAAATATTGTAACAAGTCCACATAGAAACCGGAATAAAAGTTCAAAGAGAGAAATGTTTCATGGTAAGTATGCCCACTGCGCTAAGAATGCTATAAAAATGTAACATTAAATCACTTTAAGAGCATCACATTTGTAACCATTTCCGATGGGAAGAGAGACAAAAATAGTACGACCACGTGCTATGGAGTTTGATAATAACTGTTATTGGTTGATGAAAATATTTCACACTTAGTGGAAACTCTCAACTCTTTCACTCCCGATTTGCGGCAAATCTAAAATAAGTCACGTCTAAAAAAAGCTACGGGATAAGCATAACAGTCATATAGCCTGTCACACCACAGAGTACTTAACATCGTACGAACACAAATGCACATCTCCAAGCATGCAGGAATCTATACAGTAATAAAATTACTCTGTGGTATGAAAACGCGCGTAAAACGCCCCATCTGGACAGGCTCATACGTAGCATCATGCCCGTATCTCGGAAGGTTTAGGAAGAGGTACCTATTTAGTATAAAACGATTGGTTTTGAAGCAAAAATACACCTAACTTACGTGTTAGGTACTCTTACATTTATTGAAATATTCGTAGTAGTAAAACACGAAGTTATTCCCGACACATCGTATGCATTCGACGCCCATTAGAAGATGTGTACATTACGATAATGCGATAGGCATGTGCAGTGTAGACACCTCGTGCAAATTTAATGTCTAATGCATTTTGCAGTATTTGAGGATGCTGTTTATTTACCTCTCTGCATGCGAGAGGAAAAGTATGTAAGTACCTATTTTATGAAGTGACTGTGAGTGTGGTCTGACTTTTACTTTTATTGCGGAAAGTTATCTTAACTAAGCTATGTAAAGTCAAGACTGTCAAGTGTCAAAAGTTCTAAACATATAAATCGACTGTTTTAAGTTTACGCCGTTATTATCATAATTAAAACACATAATAACGGGTTCTTACCGCGTTTAAAGTAGGGATATCCTCCTAAGGCCCGGATTTCCAGACACAATAGTTAAACAATGGGATTAGTACTACTAGTAGGGCCGTGGGATATGAGACTCCCGATATTTCGACACTGGTGCAAGTGCCATAATCATGACATGACTGATGAGATTGGAGTGGAGTAGGTTGATCCATAATTTCCTACGGGCAGACATATCTGTCTACCCTCTTTCTTTCCCGCTTGTTAACATTCTGTATGTAAAATTGTAAACTAATAACAAGTGGGTCATCTAAATAAACTTGTCTTGCAGAATGGTCATATTCAATTTACCTATGACATTAATAAAGATAGGTATGCTGCATTCCGTGCTGCGCCGTGTAGCCACAGAGCAAGGAATCAAATAACGCTCGGCTACCAAATAACGACTTACGGCGATACGGCTCTTCACCTGTCACGTTGGTCTTACAGAAAGCTCGGTGAAGTGTGGGCACTTAGTTAATCTTTGGATGGATGTCTGACTACCCCAATTGGGATATAGTCGTGAATGTATTGTTTAAAAGTGTGTTAAGCGTATGAAAGTTCAATTTTACGTCTATAGTCTGGATTCTATACTAATAAGTACCTGTACTCTGTCTATTAGATAATTGATATCACGTGGTTTCAAGAATTTATGCCCGGTTAGCAATGACAACATTCGTGGTCCCGTGGTTGAGCGTTAAGCTCACGATCCGGAGGTCCCTGGTTCAAAATCCGGTGGGGACATATCACAAAAATCACTTTGTGATCCCTAGTTTGATTAGGACATTGCAGGCTCACGCGATCGTTCGAAAGTAAGATCATCCGTACTATGGAAGGCACGTTAAGCTGTTGGTTACTACTTACTACTTGTGCGTGGTCGTTACACGAGCCATGTCAGGGGCCTTTGGCGGATCAATAGTGCCTGACCCGGACACCAGGGTTGCTGAGTTTGGTCATCTACTTCACAACCCACACGATAGAAGACTAGATAACCCTTTACCAGTACCCACATAATCCTTCATCACACAACCCCAATCTTTGACAAACCCGGTGGAGATTTACTCGTGAGCCTATATTTCAAGAACAAGAACATACCGGAGACATTGCTCATGAGTCAATCGGTGAGTCATTGGCCGCCACAAATATTGTAATAATAATTACGACTTTCGCCTCTATCCCCTCTAGTAGTAACCGAGCGTGACTTGATTCCATGCTCTGTGAGTAGAGTGCAGCTAAAATAGATTTCAATTAATATATCCTGTGATCTCAAGAGTAATAAGCGATGCGCTGGAGTCCATCGTCTGACCTATATTGTCGACGTGCTCAAAAATAACCCGTCATGTCTGAAATATTAATTAATCTTGATGCACTCCACTGCAAATGGATTATGCAGCTTCAGTGGATTAAAAGCCAGATAGGTATACCTAAGTGCTAGTTGTAGGCCATAAGCGCCAAAGTTACCGATATGGTATCCACAACCGCAAGTCATCAGAAGCATAAAATAAAGATTACTTAGTACTGCGTTGGGCTCACGATCTGAGGTCCGGGTTCGATTCCCGATGGGGTCATTGTCGAAATCACTTAAGGGTATTGCTTGAATCACGGGATTGTCCGGAAAAGTAAAATGATTCCGTGCTTCGGAGGGCACGTTAAGCTGTTGATCCCGGCTAAAACTGCTCCCCAACCCGCAGTGGAGCAGCGTGCTGGAGTATGCTCCGTGCCCCTTCCGTTTTATTGAGGGCAGGCCTGTGCCCAGCAGTGGGACGTTTATAGGCAGTTTATGTTTTTGTATATCGAATCAATTCTCCGCCCCGCATCAATTTGTATCGGGTGCCGAGAGGTAAAAGAGCTAAGATCTTATAGCCAGTTATTTCTCAACCCTAATTAGGAGTTATGCCTTTATTTTTAGACTTTATCTTCAGAAAAACATTGATTCTTTTCGGAGGATTTGTGTCTATAAATTGGACCATTAATAACTGTCAACTAGGATTACCAAAACGTGTGTACAATCGGTCAAATTAATTTGACACTTGTGTAAAGGAAATACGGTTACAGAAGGTATTCAAAGACGAAATGGATGAGAGGGTTATTTTAAATTTGTCGCTTTATTATAAGTTTGTTAAAAATGTTTGTAAGCAGGAAATCGAATTGGGATTTCCTGGCCTTTGATCTTTAGTTATTTGTCTCCTACCGAAATATGATCGTAGTTTGTTAGTAAGCTTTCGAAATCCATGAAAAATTATGGGTAATTTACATTGTATGGTGGCAATTCATTAAATACATTTGACAATATCTACCCCATGATCCAGAAGAATCTAGCATTTATTGGGATTTAAACAGTCACTGGTGTTAATTCCTGTAAACACCATCTAATTTTATTTTAAGTTATATCTGTCATTTTCTTATTCGCCGAAAAGGAAAGAGACGGGTAATCGAAAAGCATAAAATTTATGGAACACACGTCAATTTTAAGCACAAATCTAAAACAATCGTCTAAAAATTTTACATTGGAGTAGAATTATGTTGACAGCACACGTCAAACGGTTTGCATACCAGCGAGATACCTTTTTATTCGCCCGGGGAGCTGTCAATCATCCGTCCCTTACCTTTTCGACGGATAAGAAAATGACATTACAACTTAAAGTAAAATTAGGAGGTGTCTGCAGGAATGGGGGACACTGTGCTCCTGTGGTTTACCGGCTTTCTCTGGTTCATGGAAAACACTTTAAGGTTACGTTTTTGGCCATAATTACAATATAATTAAGTAGGTATCTTAACCACCACCACTGCTCTATTTTTCCCTTAAAAGTAACATGGAGGAGTAACAATGCTACACCGACAAGAGCGTGGCTCTTAAATTAGTGATGATGATGAATCTTCCACGTGAGAGGTACAGAGCGGAATAAAAAAAAACGAGACAAAGTTTTTGTTACACAGCAATACAACCAGCAATTTAGATAAGTTTCTGAAGATTACTTTGTTTTTACTTTGACCCTCGAATTGTCAAATGTCTTGCTAAATCAGTCGCGTATTGCGGTTTTGTTAAAAAAAGTAATCATCGTTCTAATCTTGTTTTGATGTACATGAACCCGGAAAATGGTTTTGATTAAATTATTATTTACTTAGACGAAAAAATGTTGTAATCGGAGTCTAATAGCTGAATGCTGACTTTCTGCAAAATGTCTTCTAATATAAATCTTGATACAACTTATCGAACTTATTCTAATTTTAGTACTAGAGATCGTTGCGTGCCGACTTTTCGTTTTATTATTATGTTTAGTATTGCAGTGCCGACTTTTTGGAAACTCATTTCTAATTATATCACAACGCCGATTCCGTACACTCTAGTACAGAAATACAATTAATCAAGATAAATACACGATATACCTACATTTTGATCAATATGAAACATTCCCCTATTTTGCATCTTTATGTTATTACTTAGAACACCATTACTATGTATTCATTATAATCTAAGTTTTCTGATAAAAAAAAAATAATAGCTTTCTTCCCGGTAGGGTCAAATCACTAAAATGACTTTGTGATCCCTAGTTTGGTGAGGACATTACAGGCTGATCACCTGATTGTCCAAAAGTAAGATGATCCCTGCGTAAGAAGGCACGTTAAGCCGTTGGTCCCGGTTATTACATTGATCTAAGTGCGTAGTCGTTACTTGAGTCATGTCAAGGGCCTATGGCGGCTCAGTAATAACCCTGACACCAGGGTTGATGGGGTCGGTAATCCACCTCACAATCCACACGATAGAAGAAGATAGGCTTCTTAACAACCTAGTCAAATGAGATGCTTTTTACGAAACGTCAAACGAAAGTTTTCTTTGGAGTATGCATGGAATAATGTGACGTCATCAATAAAAGCGATCAAACGTCAGAATCATTGTTATTTAATTTGTAAATAAAAATCGAAAATAAGTCGAGAAGTAAAATGAGATTGGTTTTTGATCATCTTAGACTGGCTTCTATTTCTAGATTAGCATTTTATTATTTATCTTTGACCCAGTAAAATAAGCTATTTCAGTATATGTTTACAAACTACTTATATTAAATCTCCTTTCGACTGATGCAAAACGAACAATGTAATTTTTTTCTCTCTCTCTATTTAAGAGCTGCGCTCTTGTCGCTGGAGTAACCGCCATATTCCTCTCTTCTTCCCGCCAAAACCTTCACCTCCCGATACGACACGACCTGCACCTTCTCTTTTATTTGTTTCATAAATGTTATCCTAGGTCTACCCCTTCCTCTCTTCCCTTAAATTTTTCCTTCTATAATGTCGCTTTAATGTAATTTTTAAAGAAGTAAATTATTACTTTTCGTTACCGTAACCCGTGTTGGGCTTACGGCCCCTATTTATAATTTATTTAAAAAAAATGGCGAAGTCATTAACAGCGAGATACTTATCTAGGTTGTCCAAAACTGGTATGTCCAGACTTCGGTGCTAACAAAATTGAAACCGTTTAAAACCACCTTTTCAAAATGCATAAACCACCTACGCTAAAACTACATTTAAGACAAAATTTAAATAAAAACTCTAGTTTTAAAATGTCGCTTTAATCGTAACAAGTAGGTATATCTGCTACCATATTTGCAAGATTCAACTTTGTGCAATTTTTCTTTCTAATCTCTTAATATGGTTATACGTTTCATTTTGTAGGTACCATACGAGAAGAATATTTGCAGGTTACTAGGCCTTTGAGAAAAATCTGACGATATAGTGACTAAGATTCAGAAGGGAATATTAAGTTAGTTTGGACACGTAGAGCGGATGAAGGATAGTAGGACTACGAAAGCAGTAGATATATAAAGCGAAAGTTGGTTGTAGGGCTGGCAGAGGAAGACCTAGAAGGACGTACATTGATCAAATTGGAGACGTCCTTAGAAAAGGTTCAGTAAGATCTACTCTGAACCGGCGTGCTTGTATGAAACGATTGATGAGTGTGGAGGAAGCAATAGAAGAATGTCAGAATCGATGAAAATGGAATTCCGCATAGTCTTTGCTTACTCCGATGGGAAATAGGCTTGAGTTTACGTTTGTTTGTATGTATAAAAAAAAATATATTGTTTTTTAAAAACTTTTGAAGATCATCATCATTTACACGTCATTTGACAAGGCAGTCCAATAGATACATTTGTATGCCATAAACTAGAGACGGCCGACTCATCGTTACAAATTACAAATTAGTTTTATGTGTACTTTACTTTCGATTTCTTTGCACTTTCTTTGACGAAAGTGTTTCTTTAATGGTAATAAAAAGCAATGGAATGTAACTACTTGTATTTGTAAACTCAATCGTTGAGTAACATTAGTAGTCAATAGCACCCACAATTTAGCTCTAAGTTTTCGTTATCACGTGCACGTGATAATCATGTATGATCCAAACTTGAATTCGAAAACAAATTCGACAATCATTGGTTTGGGCCTGTGCTGGATTCGAACCTGTGACCTCAAAGTAAGAAGCAAGCGTTCTACCAACTAACTGGGCTACGACTGCTCAAATTCGATTAAGTAATAAGAAGAAATATTGCTACTTGAAGCTTTACATATTACAGTAGAAGTTAAAGAAACATCAGTCAATAGTTACAAGCTACGAATTGAAAACTCATTACGATGCAAACAACAGCGTTAGCGCTTTCATAATTCAAAATAAACTGTACATTTCACACTAACTGAATGCGTTTCCTTGGTAAAATCTTTAACTGTCTACATAATATTCCGGCATAGTGCTAATCTAGACATAAATGGGCTATTTTCAAACAATATTGCCTAGGCCTACGGACCCAGTCACGCGACAGTGACGCAACCATCACCAACCCTGAATTGCATTAACCCAGTTCTAGATAAAACCTAGTTTACCTAACTTATAGGTTTAGGTTTTTATAACAGGTGAAAGCTACGTACTACTAATACCTAAGTTACTAAATTAAAAAGTTCATACACTCAATTATTTGTATTTCTCGTGTAAGTTGTTTTTATTATGTGTTTAGATTGTAAGTTATGTGTTACTCCGTGTTTTTTATAATATTTTGTTATTTGTTTTATATTTGTTACTGTGGTGTCCCTTTATCCAAGGCCCGTGCCCCAGCAGTGGGGACGTTAATGGGCTGATGATGATGAATAACTCATTGGTCCTCCCAGTTTGAGAAGCATGCCAGTGTATCGCAGGACCAAAGCGACTTATTAATAACAATATAGGAAGTAAGTACGTACTCGTAAAGCTTAGAAAAACCAAACAACTCTTGTTCTGGTTCCTCAATCAAGTTAAACGCGCCTATATAATAAGATTGCGGTAGATATCCACCGATACGCGGCCTTTAGTCCTCATTCCACTGTCTGTGGTCTACCACAACCCTTCCTACTTACTAACTTGACCACCGATGAATATTATACTTAAGTAGGGCTAAATATGTATTTCATATTCCTTCCTGATGAAGCAATTCTAATTCAAATTCTACTCATTTACTTGCGAATAACCAATATTATGTCGTGGCCAGATCTTCGAATTGATAATTTCATGATGTGTTCGACCAACTTCAGCTGATCATATCGTTTAATGATATTTCAATCAACGTTTGGCCAAATCGTTAACGCAGGCGGTGTCTATGTTATGTGGTAAAAATGCGAATACTCGATTAATTTCTTGGTTCAAAATTATTTACAAAAAATATTTATCGATATGGAAAATAGTACAATTGCATCGATTGTAATATCAATAATCGACACTAGCGCCACTACCGGTGGATAATGTTACTAATTTTACGATAATGATTTGGCGCGGGTTGGAAGGTTAGACAGGCAGTCTGTAAAAAACCGGACCTAACAAATCTCCAGGTTAGGTAAGCGGACCCTGTGAAAAACGGGATAATGCTAGGTGGACGGAATGATGATAATTATATTTTTATTATATCATTAGAATCGCTTTATAACAATGCAATGAAACTAGAATCGAACTTTGAACTTTCAAGCTCAGTAAGCATGCATATTACCGTGATAATCAATCTTCCACATACATTGTAGGTTTACGTAAAGGAAATATTGTAAGGCCTTTATCGTTGCAGGAAGGCAATAAAGCTTCGGTCAACTGAATAATCAGGGTCATACGAGTGCATTGTTATATGTAATTGCTGTACGCCGCAATGCATTTAATAGCAATCGTAAATAATATCTACATTGGTACTAATTACTGTGCACACCATCTAATTTTATTTTAAGTTAAACCTGTCTCTTTTTTATCCGCGGAAAAGGAAAGGGACGGATAATCGACAGGCATAAAATTTTAGGAACATAAACAGAAAAAAAAGCCTCTCAAAATTTTCTGATTTATATTGGCCAATAACCCGATCTAACCGAGTCAAACGGGTTGCATATCAGCGGGATGCCTATTTTATTCGCCCGGGTTATTCATTCATTTTATGATGGACCAGTTCAGAGAACGCGTGACGTAAGTACGGTCATAAGTACTAATATGTATACACTTTGATACCATGTCACATTAACTTTTTTGTCAAAGTAAACCGTAAGTCTCATTAAATGACAAATATGATACTGCGACAGGGTTCTAAAGTGGATACATGATATTACTCATGACTGTACATCGTAGTGTTACGGGTTCGACTCTCTGGTCGGGGTCTAAATTTTTGAATTTGATTTTATGATTTGAATAGAATTTATATTTGGATCATAGATAATTGATATTATATCACGTGCTTACCAGGATTTGTGCCTGGTTAATGGCGATAGGCTCGTCCCCTAAGCTAGCGAGCAGTGGGTGTATACTATACATCTCTGCCTACCCCTTCTGGGATACTTGACGCTATCTTAAAAAAAAAGTAAAAAAAAATAAAAAAAACAAACAAAAAAAAAATAAGTCAGCCAAGTATAAAAGTCAGTAAGTTATCTTAAAATATAAGTATTTTATAATATTTTATGTGTAAATTTAATGTAGATATTCCAAATTCAAATTCAAAATTTTATTTTTCTCGTTTTTTGTTGAAGGAAAATTCGGAGGTGTTTTGTTTTTTATGAAACGCATATACTAAGTTACTTAAAAGTTTCTCAGTCTATATACTTTTTTAGATAATATATTCACATATAAGCTATAGTTACGAGTTTATCCAACCCAGTATCAGTTCATAGCACACAGTGGCAAGTTTCCCGCGCATAGAAAGTATTCCATCTGTCGGATGTCACTTTCCATAATGGCTGTCACCTTTAATTTGACAGTAATGAGCGTCCATCACTGTGGTCGGCTTTCCACCACCTCTCCACGGAGATGGGGTATTGAATATGTTTTCTTTTTAATATGCAATGTGGTCTAGTTTGCGTGTTGCGGTGACTTCTGCTCTGGGGTTTGAAGGAAAATCGTACATTGTACTGCAATAAAATTGAGGGTATTTGAAAGAAAGACCAGGGGGTCTTAAAATACCACATCGAAAGAGCAATATGATATTGGCGCATATAGTAAGCGCGCTATCTCAACAAATGCCAAATAGCTTATTGTATTCACGGATGAATTTTTTAAACTCATAAAGTCGAATTTAATGGTTTAGAGCCCTTATATAATCTCTCTCTCATTATTAAAGCTGCGCTCTTGTCGGTGGAGTAATCACTATTCCTCTCTTCATTCCGCCAAATCCTTCACCTCCTGATACGACACGATCTCCACCTTCTCTTTTATTTGATTCATAAATGTTCTCCTAGGTACCCCTTCCTCTCTTTCCATCAATTTTTCCTTCTATAAACGAATCGTGTTGTTTTACGTGGCCTATCATATTTCCTCTCCGGTTCTCTAAAGTCTCTCTTATAGTCCTTATGCATTTATATTATGTATAAATATATTAAATAAAGCATGTGTTCGGATGCTGTCATCCATTTTAAGACATTGTAAAACTGTTTGGAAGTCTGATTACTTGTGGCTCTGCCCACCCCATTAGGGATTACGCGTAAGTTTATGTATTATAAAATCTAGTAAAATAGACATTTAAATGACTAAGGAAAAGCATTCGTTTACAGAAATTACTTCGTCTTAACGATGAGGGTTAATATAATATATAATTCAATCCACTTCTAGACCACACTTCATAAGTAAATAACGATAATATTGAATAATAAATTACCTTGACAACTAATGTGGTCTACAAATGGCCAAGGCACTACGTTTACTTAGTAAATAGTATGAATTATGGTCTACCACTGATAGTAATCATGTCCTATCAAGGATTGCGGTCTAGTTAGTTCTAGGTTAATTCAATTCTAGATTTAGAAATATATACAAGATGTTAGCGACATCGTAACGAAAACTTTAAGGGACGATTCAGACCATGATTCTGAGTTGATATCAAGTGGAATTTCCCATCGCAAAAGTACCTATGGAACAGAAAAGAATTACATACAAAAAAGAAGATTGTTGCTGAATTGCTGAATCATCCCCCTCAGGATGCGGTATGGGATATTTGTACCAAAACTATGTCTGAAGATTGTATGTAAACAATTGTAAGTAAGTAATGTTTTTTCTGAACAAAAAAATATATTATTATTAAAATATTATTAAATATTTTTATATTACCAAACGACAATTCAAAAAACATAATTAGTTTAACTTGTGTTAAGTTCGTGGTATTTCTTGTCCCCTAAATCGTATGCTAGGTAAACCTGTGTTATGAGAGTCAGTGTAGCAGTAAAAAAAAGAAAATTCTTCACTAAGTATGACTTTAAAAAAAAACCAAAATAAGTAGTGCTAATTCCTGCAGACGCCATCTAATTTTATTTTAAGTTACACCTGTCATTTTCTCATTCGTTAAAAAAGAAAGGGACGGGTAATCGACAGACATGAAATTTATGGAATACACGTCAATTTTAAGCAGAAACCTAAAACAATCGTCTAAAAATTTTACATCGGCCAATAACCCGACAGAATTAAGTAAACAGCACGTCAAACGGATTGCATACCAGGGAGATGCCTATTTTATTCGCACGGGTTATTCATTCATTTTAAAATTAACTTGTTGACAATCATCCGTCCCTTTCCTTTTCGGCGGATAAGAAAATGACGGGTATAACTTAAAATAAAATTAGGAGGTGTCTGCAGGAATCGGGCCCAGTATATGGCTAAAATATAATTAAAAACTAAATAAAAATATATGGTAGGTAACTCGTACAATGACGAGTTTCTGTCCATATTTCACCGTTGGTCCCGTTAACAAACGGACGATGTCACGAATTCGTGCGACCATCGCAACCTTTAGCTAAAAATTAAAAAAAAATAGTCCAAATTTGGTCCAATGTCAACATTATAATCGAACAGATTTCGTCTAGTGATAAAAATAACGGTTATAGATGGCGAATTATACTAAAGCTTAGCTTTTAAAGAAGTCTTGATAGATATTGAAATGCGTATAGCACCGGTCATACTTTGTGAAGCATTCTTAATACTACCGAACCACCGACTCTCATACCACAGGGTAACCTAGCATGCGAGGGGACAACCAACACTAGAACGGAACACAAGCTGTTCCTTTTCCATAGTATAATCTGCCTTTAAGGGCCTCCATGGTGCAGTAGTTGAGCGTTGGCTCACGATCCGGAGGTCCCGGGTTCGAATTTCGTTGGGGACATATCACAAAAATCACTTTGTGATCCCTTGTTTGGCTAGGGCATTACAGGCTGATCACCTGATTGTCCAAAAGTGTGATCCGTGCTTCGTAAGACAAGTTAAGCCGTTGGTCCCGGTTACAATTTAGTGATGTAAGTAAGTAGTCGTTACTTGAGCCATGTCAGGGGCCTATGGCGGCTTAATAATAATTCTGACACCAGGGTTGATGAGGTTGGTAATTCACCTTAGAACCCACAAGATAGAAGAAGATCTGCCTATAGCCATAATATTTATTCTTTATTATTATTATTATTTTCAACTTATTTGTGATTCTGCTGACATATGTATGAATATAGGTGTATATAACACCATCAGTCCGGTGGTCGAATGACATTGTGAGGTATGCCGGAAGGCAATGGATGAGACTTGCACAGGACCAGAAAGGATGGCGTGAAAGACAGGAGGCGTATACCCAGTAGTGGGTGGATACAGGCTGAGTAGATAGATAGATAGTAGGTATATATATATACGGAGGTGTTTTTCACATTAAAAGATTATTTGGATGCAACACCTAAGTATACTATATGCAAATAAATATTCTTGTAGTTTTGCTACAAAAATATTAGTGGGAAAACCACAAAAATATGTATTTATGTAGGTCACGCTTTAAATACGTGCTTCGGTGTTGCAATTCAAAAAATCTTTTAACGTGAATATATTTCACCGAAAACACCTTGACATATTTTTAAAACACTTTCCACTGATTCATCCACTCAAATCATGATTGTCTCTTATCCCAAGGCGAGAACAGAAAAAGAAACCCATCTCACAAGCAAAGTCACCCTTACCATTACTTTTTTTCTAGAATTCATAAATCAATCTTTAGGAATTATTAAAATTAATTTAACTTTTATAGAGGATGCACATATATTAAAAATAAATAAATATCATAATATTTGAAGCTTATAATTTTTAGATAAATTAAGAAATTCTGATTACTAAATAAAGACAGATCTAAAACTAAGAAAAACATTTTCTTTTTTCTATTTTACTAATTTATGAATTTGAATACTTATTTATGACGTTTAGTAAAAAGTAACCGATTTGACTAGTTGGAAACTAGCCTATTGACAAACATCATCATCATCAATTTAAGAGTCACGCTCTTGTCGGTGTAGCATTTTCCATTCCAGTCTATCAAAGGCCAATTCCTTGACTTCCCTATAAGACACGACGTTAACCTACACACATACACAAACAAACATATATTGTATTAGTTTGATACATATAAACAGCCTATATACTCGCCAGCTAAACGTATTGTGTGTTTTAATTCGCTCACAGTAAAAAAAAAAACAAATAATTATATGATAAGTGGACAGAGCTATTTGGGTAACATTTTAGTACTGCAGATCAATTCAGGCCACTGAATAAGTGACCAATTACACTTAGCATTTTAGGTCAAAACTCTAATGTCGCGGATTGAAAACTTGCCATAGCAGAAATTTCAAATACTTACATGAGTTCCAGAATTCCGTGAAATAAATCCACTATTGAGAATTCTATTGTAATGACGAGTTTTCCAGTAGACATAGAAATTTTAATTAGAAATGGCGCTCAAATCACTTTTGAAAGTTTATTCAAGCAATAGAAGATAATAAATAAACACAACATGATGTCCATTTATTTGCATCATTCGCTATAATTTCTGTTATTTATTAATGAGAAGAAAAAATACTACTTAAGTATAATAATTTAGTAGATAGTTTAAAATTGTTACATAATATGCTTTTGCAGCCCAGATTTCCAGACACTTTAAAAAGGCTTTCATTCAGTCTTACGACTGTCAGATTACTTCCCTTGAATAATGGAAACGTGAAATGACTATCATCCCATACAAAGCTTTCCTAAAGTGATATCAACGCCATCTCTGTATAATGATGGAATTAACAAGAAAACGTCCCATTGTAATACACTGAACTCGTGGTTGGGGTAAGTTTGAATCAGGTCATCGTAGACTGCAGTGCCCCACATTCCTCGCCTTGCTTTTGTTTTACAATCGCCTACCAACCAACTCCCAAGTCTGCCTTCAAGAATGTAAGCCACCTAATTGCTTGGACACACGAGAGGTTTCAAAATGCCGACGATATGGTAATATAGTACTTTAGGTTTGCTGAATTTTGAAAAGGAAGACTCCGTTAGTTTTCTGAGGCAGAAAACTGGTGGTTCCAACAAATTTGTTACTTTTTCTTTGCCTATAGTAGATATTAGATCTAATAGTAGATCTAATATAATGATCCTACAGTATGATCGACAGGAATTCAAATTGTAGAATTAAAATTACTTCACAATGTTCCTGTATTTGTACCCTCTGATTACGCGTTTTCTACGGTTCTACATACCATAGTAATGTTTTGACTAAATCATCATCTTCCTAGCATTGTCCCGTTTTTCACAGGGTCCGCTCATCTAACCTGAAGATTTGACAGGTCCGGTTTTTACAGAAGTGACTGCCTGTCTGATCTTTCAACTCGCGAAGGGAAAACCAGCCCAATACAGGTTAGGTTACATTTCTCGAGAACGTGGGTTTCCTAGTTTCCTCACGATGTTTTCCTTCATCGCTGAGCACGTGATAATCATTTATGATCCAAACATGAATTCGAAAACAAATTCGACAATCATTGGTTTAGGCCTGTGCTGGATTCGAACCTGCGACCTCAAAGTAAGAGGCGCGTTCTACCAACTGGGCTACCACGGCTCTTAACTACATACAATACTAATATACTTAATAATAACTTTTGATTGTCTTGTTCACACCAGACCTATACGTAGCCTGAACTACCAGTGCAACTTTGAATCAAATATTTGACTTTTTGACACTCACCGAAATCTCAACATCCGAATGTTATTTCATCAACGCCGTTAGCAGTTTTTGTCCAGATCTTAAAACTCTTGGAAGATGTCCAAGAGTTGCCTCAGATATATTGTTAGTCGCAGTGACACTTACAACAAAGAGCTGTTAAGTTGAGACGTTGAAAATTGCTATAATTATTTGCGACGTGACTTCTTACTCATTGTTGTATTTGATCTAGAAGAATATTGTTTGCTTTAAAAAAATATTGACTTCGATTTAAGGCATAGTTCGAATTATGGTGAAGTCGGTAAAACTCTTGGATGCTTATTTTTAAAATGAAATATGTACTGTAGTATCTGCTCGGAGTGGATTATGCTCTATATCAAGTTGTCTGAATGGAGGCCTGTGCTCAGCTGTGGGATGTATATAGGTTTATGTAAGAATCTTCACCGGTTGGAACCTGGTTAAGGTCTAGTGATTACCAATAATTAAACAAGCTGAACATCCTGTATAGATTAGTAAATTTATCCGCCAGATCGCCAATTTAAACACCAGAATATATTTAGTGTTATTAATTATTATGTGTCCAAAGGACATGACCAACCATCAAACCGCATGAAGAAGACAAAGAACATGTTAAAACAAAATAAAGAAAAAGCAACTCACCACCACAAATGACATCGGCCAAATTAGTCTGGACGCATTGGTGCGTGACGGCTCCATCTCTGACGGTGGTGATCTCCCCATAGAGCTGGTGTAAAGCTTCCTGATCCGACATCAGGATGGTCCTTGGGGAAGGGCAGTCTTCTTCCATGCCGTTGGAGTGGTGCCGGGAAGACGAGCGAGACCGGGAGCGCCGGCGTCTAAAAGAGAAAAAGTTTATGAATTTTTGGAGGGATCTACTTAGTATTTTTTTAAAGTTAGTCTATGGTCTGTCTGTGGTCCTGTGGTTCATTGGCGTGCTTTTCAAGCGGAAAGTGTTCGAATTCCGATACTGGACTTGCACCAACGAGTTAACGAGTAACGGCCCCCGTGGTCCAGTGGTTTGAGCGTTGGGCTCACGATCCGGGGGACCCAGGTTCGAATCCCGGTGGGGTCGTATCACAAAAATCACTTTGTGATCCGTAGTTTGGTTAGGACATTACAGGCTAATCACCTGATTGTCCGAAAGAAAGATGATCCGTGCTTCGGAAGGCACGTTAAGCCGTTGGTCCCGGTTACTACTTACTGATGTAAGTATGTAGTCGTTACATGAGCCATGTCAGGGGCCTTTGGCGGCACGGTAATAACCCTGACACCAGGGTTGATGAGGTTGATATTCCACCTTATAAACCACACGATAAGAAGAAGACCAACGAGTTATTAATTTATCTTAAGTGCAGTTTTTCATTATCACAGTTGGCTCGACTATTGACGGCGATACGGCTCACCTACCACGTTCTCTAACATAAAGCTCAGTGAGGTATGAGTACTTAGTTCTTCGTGGAAGTACCCCTGATTACTCCAATTGGAATATAGTCATGAGCTGTCTAGTATTTTTTCACGTCACCAATAAACTGTCTACTAACCGGATTTTCTACAGCGTTGCATTCAAACGGCCAAACTTTTTGTTATAGTCATCTCCGGCCATTCATTGAAGCAAGCCTGTTTTTGCCGCCAACGGAAAATGACGAATTTAGCGATTTTCTTGCAATGACACCGTAAAATTGATTGTTTCATTTACGTTTCAGTGGATGCCCTTAACACATTTTATTACACTTTTGACAGGTTTTAAAAGTACTCACTGTGTTATTTTTAGAGCACTTATAAAGAAGCATTGAATGACATCCGACTTTTAAACTTTGAAGAATGTTAATTAATTTTCCATTTTCAACTCTCATACTTACCTATATTACAAGAGTTTAAACTCTATATTGATGTCTTCACTTCTTGTTTTCTAATAATCAAACAGCTGTGTTATAAAATCAATTTACAAACTAACAAAAAACGTACAAATATTAAGTAAGTAGTCTTTTTATTCAATAGTATTGAAAAGAAGAAGCGACGCAAACTGACACTAATACGCCTTTTAGCACTTCATTGATTGCAAATTATTGCACAAATGCGATTGCAATTCAAACAACTTATTCACTCTAACCTTGTGTTCAATTCTCGAGAATTACTCAAATGTGAGTAAAGTGCAAACAGAAGAGTTCTTTTTGAAGTAATTACAAATTAATATGACCTTAAATTTTGACGCTACTCCCACGTATTTCTTATAACTGGAAGGATATATAAATATTGTCAGCTGGTAAGTAATAATTACACCTACAGGTGACTGTTATTTATTGAACTAGTGCCCCAAAAACGCCACTAAACCGCCTTTGAATTTAGCGTGCGATAACTATTACTGTGTAAACCGGACCTGTCAAATCTATAGGTTAGGTAAGCGGACTCTGTGAAAAAGCGGGATAATGCTAGGGGGATGATGATGATGATGATGATGACTGTAGTGTTTACATAAGTACATAAACAAATCTTATTGTAATACACATAGGTATAATTAAATATATAAATAAATATGTAATATATTATAAAATACTTGAATCGATATATTAATTCACATATATTCTGTCGTCTCGGGCAATGCACTCCGCGGTGGCCACAATTAAAAAGTAAACTGTACGTGTATGTACGGTCACGAGCATTAATATGTATTACACTTTAACTTTGTCACATTAACTTTTTTGACAAATTGAACTGTAAGTCTCACTAAATGTCAAATATGTTAGTGCGAAAGAGTCCTAAAGTGGGTACATTATATTGCTCATGACTGTACGGGGGTGGAGTGAAGACGTGGTGTGTGGCAACGAGCCGATATTTATTTATATAATTATATTGAGGCAAATACACTACAATGACTATTACTGTGTGGTTCTTGTTGTGGAATAATAAATAAGTGGGTTCGATTTACTTGGTCAATAAAAACCTGCTGCATATTTGACTAAATATATACGAGTATTTGACTAAATATTGCCTGCGTTGTCTTATTTAGTCCACGATGGGTTGCTAAATTCCGGAAAGAACACGGTTCATACACAGTACCTTTAGATGAAAACGGTTCAGGACTGCACAATGTAGAAGCCATTAAAATATAGAACCTGTCTCAAACCTTGTAAGTCGTATTTCACTTGTAAGTTATAAACGATGAAAGCTGTGAACATGCATAAGGAATAAGATTGGACCCGCGTCTATCGTATTATTGTAATGTTCTGGAACAACTTCAGGAAGTGGATTTCGAACTTACACGTAAGTAGTAGGAATAACAATGTGGCGTAGAAATAAAACCGAATGATCACGAGATCGTGTAGTACCTAGTAGTAGTTTTACAGATTTTATATGATTTTTTTTTTAATTGGCTTCTTGACAAGTCATGTCGAAAAAACGTTTTGTCGGAGTAGAGTAGTATCGAAGTTAAGACATGTAATTATTTTTGTTGTTATTGTGTTGTATTGTCGGAATAAAGAAGTGTCTGATTATCATATTGCCGAAGTTAAATCTTGTCGGTTAACAGTTTGTCGGACTTCAGTTTTCATAAATAAAAATTAAAAAATGAAATATGTCGGATGGGATAGTTTATCACTTAACGATAATATTATCCAATATTTTTTCTTAACATCATTTTGAATTATTTTATTTTTACAGAACATTCCATGATTGAGCTTCGTATGACGTCTCATTGCACAAAATAAACAAAAACGATCCAAGTTCTTCTTCTTCTATCGTGTGGATTGTGAGGTGGATTACCAACCCCATCAACCCAGGTGTCAGGGTTATTACTGAGCCGCCATAGGCCCCTGACATGACTCATGTAACGACTACTAACTTACATCAGTAAGTAATAACCGGGACCAACGGCTTAACGTGCCTTCCGAAGCACGGATCATCTTACTTTTTGGGCAATCAGGTGATCAGCCTGTAATGTCCTAACCAAACTAGGGATCACAAAGTGATTTTTGTGATTTGTCCCCACCGGGATTCGAACCCGGGACCTCCGGATCGTGAGCACAATGCTCAACCACTGGACCACGGAGGCCGTACAAATCCAAGTTATACTGTTTGATAGTTTCTTTGTATGTTCAAATGTGACGTCTCTGGGCAAAATGTCACGTGACCAACCGTTTTCGCGCGAAAAAGATTATTTTCGTGTAGTTTCTGTCCTGTGTTAAATGTAATCCACGATAAGCTGCAAGTCCAATCTATTTTCAGCAAACTAATAAATTAACTGGTTGCACTTAAGATCTTCTGGTTATGTATGTCGTTTCTGTAATAGACCAAAAACACCTACAAAAACATAAATAATTATGACAACTAATGGTTCATAATTTCACAACTGTTTACAAATAATTCGCTGGGCTCTGTGACTGCACTTTTGCTCTTTGATTGTACCTGTCTGTCTGTGTCTCTGGTCTCCAAAAACAATATATGTTTCTTTCTTTCTTTCATAAACGATATTTTGTGAATTGGTCATATTTTGTACTACTTTTCACATTATTTATTATTTTTCACGCCAATAAAATTTTGTGCGCTTTCAAAGAGCGAGTGAATCATACGCATCTAAATTGTGATCCGATCGTAAAATAACTAGCGGCCATTTTGCATAAATGGCTTGCAATGTCAAGTTTCGCGCCAACTTTGGCGCGCTGTCATCAACAGGCGGGGTGCGTGGCGCTTGCGCAATGTCCACGCGAGATCTTGGTAAGGCAGCGTGACTCATAGGGCTAAATTGAATAAATATGGAAGCCGCAACGTGTGAACTGACGGGCCCAAGGCTCCAATGATGGATTGAGGAGCCAGGAGAATATTTTAACATGTTGTTGTGGATAGTTTGAAGACTGGAGTCATAATTTGACCTGGTGACCCCATTTTTAACATATTTACTTGGTACAACTTTAACGCTTTCGACGTATACAATCGTTTACAAATAGGTAAGTAGCTTAAAGTAATACCTACCTACTTACGTACTACCTCCGTATCTATATCAAAAATGCTTTTCTAAACAACAACAGACTGACAAACGAAAGCTGACAATGGAAGCTCCCACAAAAAATACGAAAAATCAAATAATTAAATACTTAATCACTCTTTCTCATACCTGTTTCTTTAAGTACACCCACCCACATTTCCATATAAAAAAATCCATTGCCAACCTTCGTTTGCCAGGGTCAACTTACTCAGGCGTGACTATGAAGAACCCTCTAGACGTCTGGTATATCTTGCGCTCCTGCATCAGTTGAGCCAGGGTGTCGTAGACCACCTCCTGTGATGGCGTCTGCATTGCCGGGAACTTCGCTGACAGGGATGTTCTTATGCTCTCCAATGTCGCTGATTGCCCCTGGGGAGAGAAAAAAAAAACTTAGTTTTATTGTTAGGCGTAAGTAAAAGACATTTTTTTTTCTTTGGTGTCATGCGACTTGCATGTTTGCCAAAAACGGACAGGGCAAAAACTTAGGAAACGTTTACGGAGAAAGGAAGGGAGAGGTACGGAATTATGGAATAAAGGATCATGAACAAGTCCCAAAAAAGGTTTTGGATATAACCAAAATGAAAACCAATGTTTCGGTAAATCAGACAAAATTTATTGGTCATTAAATCTAAAATATAAGTTCCTTATGAACATCTCGATACCGCGTTTTAATTCGGTACAGCGCCATCTAGCGATCGTCTTACGGATTAATTATATGATAATGAGTTTAACCTTTTACAAACTTAAACATTCCGGCCCCCATGGACCGAGTCCATTAAAGAATCTTAACTTGTAACAATAATTCTAAGTTTCAACTAAATGTTGGTATACAATGACCTTAAGCAACAAGAAAAGTAAACTAAATTAACCTTGGTATAAGTAAATTAACATTAGTAAAAATAAACAAAAATGACAAAAAATAAACAAAAGTGACTAAAAATAAACAAAAGTGTTTGCAAATAAACAAAGTGACTAAAAATAAACAAGTGTCTACAAATAAACAAAGTGACTAAAAATAAACAAGTGTCTGCAAATAAACAAAGTGACTAAAAATAAACAAAAGTGTGCGCCAAAAAAATACGCCAAAACAATAAAATAAAATTAAATAATCATACCATATAAGATGGTTAACCTTTAAAACAACTAGGTGTGACTTAATGGTAATACAATTAGTTTTGACACAGGTCTTTTAATATTATTGCCTTTATATTTAAGCGTAACAACGCGTGTAATATTGTCCAAACCGGGGTGTTTATGTTTTACTACTCCAAACAGCCACTTAGCTGGAGGTAGATCTTCCTCCTTCACTAAGACAACGTCTCCAATCCCAGGCTCTGGAACATGGTTAACCCATTTATACCTGTGCTGTAATAGAGTGAGATACTCCTGGGACCATCTACGCCAGAAATTCTGAACCATTTTTTGCGTAATATTCCATCTGGACAAGCCGCTTAAGTTGGAATCCTCATAATTCGCATCCGGTGCTAACACCAAAGGTTCCCCCACCAGGAAATGACCTGGGGTCAGTGGGAAGGGATCTTCAGGGTTGGTTGAGAGCTGTGATATAGGCCTCGAATTAAGGCATGCCTCGACCTGAGACAACACCGTGGTGATTTCCTCAAAGGTGAGGGTACTCTCTCCTATAACCCGTTTTAGGTGGTGTTTGGTCGACTTTATACCCGCTTCCCACAGTCCTCCAAAGTTTGGAGCACGGGGAGGGATAAAGTGCCAAGTTGTACCGTTGGAAACTAACCAGTCAGCTATCTCTGTTGCGACGTGAGATTTCTCTACGTCGAGTAGCTCTTGGAGTTCTCTGGCTCCACCAACGAAGTTAGTTCCATTGTCACTCCAAAGGTCAGAGACATGACCTCTTCTTGCTACAAAGCGTTTGAACGCCGCTAAAAAGCCCTGTGAAGTCATGTCACTGACCGCTTCCAAATGTATTGCTCTTGTGGCCATGCAGACAAAAAGGCATATGTACCCTTTTGTGGAGCGATGTCCGCGGCCCTTGGTCGTGCGAATGTTAATCGGACCTGCATAGTCCACACCACTTTTACGGAAGGGTTTATGAGCAGTAACTCGCGATTCGGGAAGTTGACCCATCATCGGATGGTTGGTTTGACTTGAGTAGCGAATGCAACTCACACATCTTCTCACAAACTGACGGACAGTAGCTTTTGCTCCGATCACCCAATACTTGGTTCTCAAGTAATTGAGCATGAGTTGAGGACCACCGTGTAACGTTTTGGTGTGAGCCTCGGTTACTAAGAGATGCGTGAAATGCGATTTCTGTGGAATAATTGCAGGATGTTTCATATCCTCATGGAGTTGAGCATTCTGCAATCTTCCACCTACTCTCAGCACTTGATTGGAATCCAAAAATGGATTCAGTGAGGTAAGTTTGCTTCCTTTTTTTATTTTTCCTGTCCTTTCTAGACTTTCTATATCTTCCTTAAAACCTTTCCTCTGACTCAGTTTAATACATGTAAGTAGTGCTTTATCCAATTCTTCCACTGTTAATCCTTTTCTAGGTTTTTTCTTTTCAGATTTCTTCCACTGCAGTACTCTTCTACAGAACGCTGTGACCCGGAGCAGTTTCTTCAACGACGAGAAACGAGCTAACAGGTCATCGTCAACGTTACAGGTAACCGTATAACATTTTTCCTTTACTTTTCTTTCTTCTAGGTTAGTATCAGTGACTTTTTCTTGTTCGTACTTTATGTTTTTCAGGTGTAACCATTCCGGTCCACGGTTCCAGAGCTCGTGGTGAATCAGTTCTGCGGGGTGAAGACCCCGTGAGGCGCAGTCAGCAGGGTTCTCCTTAGACGCCACATGTGACCATTGGTTTCCTTCCATATTGGTTAATATTTCTGAGCACCTATTCGCTATAAATGTTTTCCATCGGCTGGGGTGGCTTCGGAGCCACGCTAAAACTATAGACGAATCCGTCCAAGCGTGTAGTTGCGGCTTAGGTACACTCAAAATCTCTGCTACCTCAATCAGAAGTTTAGCCAATAGAGTTGCACCGCACAACTCGAGACGGGGAATTGAAACCTGTTTAACAGGCGCAACCCTCGTCTTAGACGTGATTAAGCGAACATGAACATCATCATTCTGATCAGTAATGCGAGCATAAACGACCGCCGCGTAGGCGACGTTTGAAGCGTCTGCAAATCCGTGAAGCTCCAGACTTTTGTCTTCTTTATTTGCGTTGATCCATCTCGGTATGCGCACTTCAGCAAGTTTTCCTAAGTCAGAGCGGAAGACTAGCCAGTCTTTGAGCAATGGAGCTGGCAGCTCACTATCCCATTCAATACCCGACAGCCATAAGCGTTGAATGAAAACCTTCGCTGTTGTAATAACTGGAGCCATCCACCCCAAAGGGTCAAACAACCGAGCTATATCTGATATCACTCGTCGCTTTGTTACAGTATCTCCCACTGAGGGAAGCTTCACGGTGCAGCGGAATTCATCTGCCTTACGATCCCATATGAGACCAAGGATTTTTATGGTTTCATCAGTCTTCAGTTCTATGTTCTGTTCTGTATCCTTACTTTCGTCTTTGATTAGCTCTAGCAATTCAGTACTACTGCTAGACCACTTTTGAAGCGGAAAGCCGCCACGACTGAGCATTTCAGTGATTTGCTCGTAAATTTGAAGACCTTCTTCAATTGAATGGCAACCTGTCATGAGGTCGTCCATGTAAAAATCATGAATGACTCTGGGTGCAGCCAGTGGAAACTGCGCACCTTCGTCGTGGGCCACTTGCTGCAATGCACGTACAGCTAAGTATGGCGCTGAAGAAGTTCCGAACGTGACTCTCATAAGTCGAAGATGCTGTAAATCAGCATCCGGATTTTCTCGCCATAGGATTCGTTGGTAGTCCACGTCTTCCTCCGCCACTTTCACTTGTCTATACATTTTGACAATGTCTGAGACAAGTGAAATAGGGTAACTGCGCCACCGCATGACCAAATGCCTAAGATCAGGCTGAAGAGATGGACCGACCATCAGCTCTTGGTTTAGCGACACACCGTTTGTACCTACACATGACGCGTCGAATACCACACGAACTTTGGTGGTGTCTTTATCTGGACGTACTACTGCATGGTGAGGCAAATACATAACCTCTGGTTTGTCTACTTCAGACAAAGGAACTACTTCCATGTGCCCTAGACGAAGATATTCGTCTATGACTCTTGAGTACTCCGTTTGAAGCACCGGATCCTTTGAAAGGCGTTTTTCCAACTGGAGAAATCGCTTCATCGCAATGTCTCTAGAGCCACCATGTATGCAGAGAGGGTCGTCTCTAATGAATGGTAACCGGACTACATATCGGCCAGAGTCATCTCTAGTGGTAGTGTGAGCGAAGAGATCTTCGCATCGCTTTTCTTCAGGAGTCAAATGTTTGACTTTGCTGGAGATAGGCTCTGACTCGATTTCCCAAAATCTTTTTAGTAGCTCGCTATCCTCAGATTGAGCTAAATGCATGCTGGTCACAGCATTGTGAAAAGTGTTAATGTGACTGTCATTTACAGGTGATTCGTATAGCCTGCCAGAAAGAATCCAACCAAGCTTGGTTTTTTGTGCAATTACAGAGCTTGACGGACTCCTGATCAACCCTACTAACAAAATCTGACTATACACTTCGGCACCTAATAACAAGTCGACCTTGTTCGGCGTACCGAACGAAGGGTCTGCTAGCTCCGTAGACTGGAGTTTTGGTAACACGTCTATAACTATCTTTCTACTTGGTAGTACAGTGGTGAGCTTGCTGAGCACATGAGCTTTAACTGTGATGTTAAAGCTGGGGTCAAGGCGAGACTGAATATTAATCAACACGGTGGACTTTGAAGCTATCGTCGCACCCTGGTCGCCGCCCAAACCTGAAACAATACTGGCCCCAGGTACCTTTCTGAGGTTCAGTAACTGGACTGCAGCCTCTGTCACAAATGAGGCTTGCGAGCCCTGGTCTAGCAATGCTCTTAACACAAAACTGGTCTTGTTTTTCTGGGACTCCACCCGGACTAGAGCGGTAGCTAAGAGTACCTGACTGCTATGATTTGAAAAACAAGTTGTGAACACTTGATGGTTTGAATTTTCATCAGGTGTCGTGGACGAAGGGATTTCAGTTGTGGTAGCAACAACTACCCTATCCTCTACCGACTGACTAGGTTGGTCTGACTTACCTTGGTCGTTGGTTGGTTTGAAACCTTTGGGATGAAGCAATGTGTGGTGCTTTTTCTTACAAATTCGGCATTTGGTAGACAATCTACACTGATAAACTGAGTGACCGGGGGACAAGCAATTAAAACATAAACGGTGAGTTTGGACAAATTCACGTCTCGCGTCTATATCCTCCTTTGCAAATTTCTTGCAGTTGCACAATTTGTGGTTGTCTGAACAAAATGAGCACGACGCCACAGTGGCGACAACGTGCGAATAACCCAGCTTTTCCAGTTTCCGAGTCTTCAACGTTCCCGGATTGGAATCATCCAAGAACTCCAAAGACCGGAACCTGGTTTCTAAAAAATCAAAAAATGCGGCAAGGGTTGGCAATTCTTGAGTTGAAGTACAATTTTTTTGTTCCCATAACTTACGGGATTCAGCATCTAGTTTTTGTCCTATCAAAAATATTATTATCATATCCCATGATTTTGTTTTAACACCGATATTCTCTAGTGCTAACAAACACTCCTGAGTGCAATCAAATAAATGTCTAATAGCAACAGAGGATTCTGTAGTGATAGATTTTTGATTTACTAACTTCTTTAAAATGTTGGTTGCCAAATGTTTTTTGTTATTGTATCTATTTTCTAATTGAGCCCAACAATTTTTATAATTATCTGCAGTGCATGGGATGTGACGTAACAATTGTTCTGCCTCACCTGTGACAGAACTTTTTAAGTAATGTAATTTTTGAACGTTGTCAATATTAGTGTTAGCATGGATCAGTGAAGTAAACAAATCTCTAAAACTTGCCCACTCAGAATAATTTCCCGAAAACTTAGGGATTGTAATTTTTGGCAATTGTACATTTGATTTTTTATCACTTCCCTGATCATTATTGCTACTACCACTTGAGCTACTTGCACATTTGTCCGCGGGTTTCAATTCTGCGAATTTATCCTTCAACTGTGACTTATATTCGATATAAAGTTCCTCAACCTTCCCATAAGTATCATTTTTATAGTAGGTTGAACTAATTAATTCCTCACGTGATATTTCATACACAACTTTTCTATGATTACTACCAAAAATCTTCCAATGTTGATCTAAATTATCTAAACGTGTTTCAATATAACTGAGAGTAATTCTATCTTTAGGAGCCTTTTTAAAATTAATTTGAGCCTTTGTAATAGTTTCCGCAATGTTTTCTTGCACCTCATAATATTTTTCTGCCATTGTAAGTTATGTATATAACACCAATTAATACAAAATAATATTACTAGTGAATCAATTACAATTCTTACTATTGACTAACTTCTTTTTCAAGTTGATAAGTAATCTCGAGCTTACACAATAGAGTAATGGGAACGTAAAGTAACACAAAATGTTGAGAAATTACAAGTCCATAAAATTTTTAAAGTCGAAGTTGAAGATTGAACAAAAATATTCCAAGTCCAGTTCAAAAATGTCGAAATTTTTCTAAGTGTTTAGCACTTCACTCGAATCGCAAACCGGCATAGGTTCCCCGTCGGAACACTTTTTGCAAAATTATTCTAAGTCCATGCACTAGTAATTTGAAGTTAAAGTTAGGATCTTCTAAGATATAAGGTCGCAAATTGTACTTACAGTTTTGTCCAGTTTGTTACCACTATAGCACTGTTCACTCACACATATATGCACTTTATTAACTTTTGGGCATTCCCGCCCCACCGTCATCCGTCCCAAGCGATGACGTATCTGTGACCCCAAGCCACACTCCCACGAAGACGCACTGGTGATGACACGAACTAGCTGTGACGTCGAAACTTGTGCTGCACTTGGGGGTACCGCGGGGGGCCCCCTCCGCCGCTTCTCCGTGACCCAGTAGCTCCCCTAGCTACTTCTTCAAACAGGCAGTCGCCTGTTCCCGCACCATAGGCAGCAAACCACCACCTCGTCGGCGCAGTTGGACAGTGCACTGTCTACCCCGAAAGCCTACACCGGCAATCGAAGGACCATGAACAAGTCCCAAAAAAGGTTTTGGATATAACCAAAATGAAAACCAATGTTTCGGTAAATCAGACAAAATTTATTGGTCATTAAATCTAAAATATAAGTTCCTTATGAACATCTCGATACCGCGTTTTAATTCGGTACAGCGCCATCTAGCGATCGTCTTACGGATTAATTATATGATAATGAGTTTAACCTTTTACAAACTTAAACAGATCATAAGGTAAGAATTATCAATAGGTATAAAATAGACATAAATTTAACTACAGTTTAATATTATTTACATGAATAAATGTAGCGAACAACTTATTTATTAAAGGATCGTTACAAGCAAGTAGGACCGTAATACAGGTAGGAAGGGGAACTATTTGTGATACAAGATTCTGGAAAAGAAGGAAGTTGTCATGCAAAGGGAATTATATCTTATCATAAAATACCATAAAAAACACGACGGGTAACATTGTGAGGTATGCCGGAAAGCAATGAATGAGACTTGCACAGGAACGAAAAGGATGGTGTGAAAGAGAGGAGGCCTATACCCAGCAGTGGGTGGACACAGGCTGAGTAGATAAATATCGATTAACGTGCCACATGTACGTTCTGCCCAACTTGACTTGTAAAATCTATAAAACAAATGTTCACCTACATGGTAAAGCCCCGCGTCGGGTGCTAATGATGGAGAGAAATCGCTTTACCAGGTTCTAGAATATGATTGCGAATAAGGCACGTTTGAATTACTTAATTTTAATGTTATAATTAAAATTTAAAAATATCTATATTCATTAAGTAACATTTGACCATCAATTTGTACATAACGCACGTTTCGCCCGCTTAAAACTACTGCAGTTTCTCACAACCTATATAGCCGAGGAAAAGAAGCTGCAAGAAAAATCTCGGATATATAGCAATATTGTAAAAGGTGTTATAATTTAATATAAAACATATCAAAACAGCCGCGGCACATGTTCTGAGACTGAAGTTGTCTCTAGTAATAATATTATAAAGAGAATGTAATTCACTACGTTTTAATCATATCATTTAATGCAAAGTGACGACGAATTTAAAAACTTCATAGAAGGGAGAGAAACATCAAGAAGATCTTGCAGGGAACAGATTGAAGAAAAGGCAAACATCGTGTCTTATAAGGAAGACCAAGAAGTTAAAGAATTGGTCTTTGATAGACAAGAATGGAGAATGCTACATCGACAAGAGCGCGGCTCTTAAATTAGCGATAAATGGAAAGTGAAGATGCGACTATGAAACTTGCTTGATTTGCCTGTTCATGTTAACCTAAAAAATATGCATTTATCTGATACGATCACATCATCTGTATTTTGACATGTTGCTAGCCAGGTAAGTCAAGTTCAAGATCACGTTTTATCATCATGGGAACCACAGACTATATCTGGCTGTCAATCAGTATTATAATCAATTCTAATCCAAAACCTTTGAATGGTCCGAGTGATGGCAGGATGTCATACAAAGCCAAAATATTGTGACCTTCAATAGCCGAACGATATTTGGCAGTGAATAATTTAACGGCTGCGCTGATAAAATCATTGTTTACAATTTAAAGTAACAACTCCATTTGAACTTTTATTCATCGTTCGGTCCACTTTTGAAGTGGAATAAATTTGGTCTTCGCCATTTTTGAATCTGAATAGATTCAATCGAATATCGTTGACCTAGTAGGCTATGCTTGGAATTTGCATGACTTTAAGACTTCAAGACCAATTTGTTAGTTTTACTACTTCTTTTTTTACAATGATTCTTTATTCGTGTTTGAGATAGATAATAAGTCTAATGAATACACTTTTCTGTGAAAACAATCAGTAGCTACTTACTTATCAATGAGTGATATTGAAAAAGGAATTCTAATTGTAGAATTCAAAAAAAAAAAAACAAAAACATAAATTAAACAAAAATTGATTTTTTTTAAATTCTAATCTATTCGGTAAATAAAGCACCCGGATTTTCCTCATTTTCTTGTATACGAGTAATCGTAGGGCGATCTTAAATCGTGTTTTTTGTCTATATTTATAAATCACATATTTTTATCTACAGTTACATCTATTTAACCAGTTTCTGATCTTCTGATGTCATTTTTCCGTTGTTTTGGATAACTACAAATTCAACTATTTTCCATTTGAATCATCATCCAATATTATTACTCAACACATTTTTGTATATTCTGTAGTAAAACATAATGTCAATTAGAAAACAGAATTGCAGAACTCAACGGACCGTGTTCGTCACTTAGCTCTATCTAAAAGCGTTTTACGTTTTTGCTCTGCCCTGTTAGGTTAAATCGGGCTCAAGCCTTGGTAAATCTTAGCTTGTTAACCGTGCAAGTTTTTATCTATTTTCTGGTTAAGGACATCGTTTCCATCTAACTGGCTTATTTGAAACTGAGTAACGCTAAGTATGAATGAAGGGGATTTGTTATAACTAAGGAATGCAATCCCGACTCGAGATCGCAGAGTTTCCGCGGGATTGGAATTATCAATCCCGTGAGATCCCGAAATTTTCGGGATCTCGCGAGATCTCGTCAAATTTTTGCATTGCATTCCCTAGTTTATAACGTTATGTTATTGCTCCTATCCTGAGCTGGTGGATATTAAACAGTTGCTTATCTTGAGTCTAACTCAATTAAGATTTCTTCTTCCGACGGATGGTTTTTTCTAGGATAATGGGCCATCGCCTGATCACCTACCACCATAAAATTCATCATGTATCTATCTTAGGACCTACTATCTTTTTTAGTGACTTATTGCAGATTTGCCGGAAATGGCATTACCTACTCGGCCGGACTTTGTATCAACAGTGGCTGCAAATTCTCTTTGATCACTCGGGTGTATGTTTGTATGTACAAAAGGTTTCCATTTTAACAAAACTTAAAAACCGTGATATCCATTTTTAAAGGGAGTATGAGGCAATTCATTGCTGTAGTTTTACTGGGAGATTCCTTATTAATTATCTACCTATTTACTAACAAACTTCAATACATCAAATACTCTTATCCATGGCTAATCTAAAAACATAATTCAGATACGACCTTCCACTCAAAGAATGTGGTTTACTTAATGCAAAATATTGAGCAATATCCTTTGAATTATGCGTGGATATACAGTACCTTTGTTGCGATATTTAGATGGTAAGATTGAGCTCTGTGACATCAATTTCTGTTTCTAAGAATGGTAACAGGGACAACGTGATAGCATTATGTGGTAACGGACAAGCTGTGAGAGAGCAATGGTAGGTATTGTATTGATTTATGAATGAACGGTTGATAAGGTTAAGGTCGGAGTCTAGTTTTAAATCTGGTTTGATCATAAAGAGGTCGTGCTTCGATTTCGGACGAAACTTGTAAAAGGTAGATTGAACTTTTTGTTGCCGTTTGTACTTGTTTATGTATAAACATTTAAATGTATGGAACGGTCTTGATTATTTGGTTGGACGAAAAAGAGAGACATTCATAATCCTTTTTTTTTTTTTTTTTTTGACGTGACTTATTGTAGATTTGCCGCAGATGGCATTAACTACTTGGCCGGACAAATGGGGAGCGCTGAAGGCTCTCACCCGGTACAACGTTTAAGACAACAGGCCTGAGGGTGCCCAGTTGGGCGCGAACCTCGGCTCAGGGCGTCGTCTGAGAGGAAAAATATTTGAAAGAATTAATCGACCCTAGTGGGTCGATAGCGATAAGCGCTGAATGAGGGAAATCGTCGACCACGCCGGCGGGGTCGGTATCGGGGTCCTGAAGTGTTTGGTGTCGCGAGCTGATTGGCTGCCTCTATGGCTAGAGTAATCGGGTCGTCGGGATCGTATATTACGTCCTTCGGACGCCGATACTTTTCAGTACCGTCCCTAAGCGGGATGTATTCGGAAGCCGCAACTACCAGGGGATTTGGGTGGTGCGGAGCAGAATCGAAAAAACGTTTGGAACTACCATTCATAATCCAGAACGCCTAGTACGCTATGTAAACGCGACGCGACACGAGATGGAAGGTCCTTGATACACGCGACTACCGGAACATCCGCGATTTTTCAAGATGTCGCACCTCAAAGTAAATACCTCATTATTGTATATTGCTTATAGAAGAGCCAAGAAACAGATACCTAGAAAGAAATGAGAAAATTGATAGTTTGTAACATCATTTCATCTTCATTATAAAATTATAAAATACACACACAACACACACATCCACTCACACACACATACATACATTCATCTTATATAAGAACGCTGTAGTTAGATAATATTCTTATTTTTTCACACATTACTTGACACTACCACTCTCAACTGAACACTTTAGGCTAAAAAAAAATATTTATCATAAGTTTTGCATAACGGGTATAATACCTACCTATTTATTTCTTTAAGCTTTTCTATTGGTACCATTAGTAATCGATATTGAAGAGCGCGGTCTTCTAACACAGGTGTTGTTCACTTAACAGAAGGCCGCTACACTTGGCAAGGATTGTACCTTTTTTTTGAAATAAATAACTTTTTCTTTTTTCTTTTTTTCATTCGTATGACACACTTTTCATATTCAAGTTGCGAGCAAGGCGATGCGTGAACGAAGAACCTTAACTCGTCTGTCAATTTTGCTCTAATCGCGCCGTTAGCGTGCTAGGCCATATAACAGAATCTCAGGTGCTTGTGAATTAATTATTTGTATATATTATTGTAATATTCTGTGTCACGAAGATATTATATCTAACATAATTATAATATATACTAGATTTCGAGGGGGGTATTTGTTCGGAACTTTATATGGCGGCCATCTTGTTGCTTTTTTACCGGCATTAGAATTTGACCAAGACTTAAAGAAAACAAAAAAAAGTTCTAGTTGCGATAGGTTTGCCAGGTCGTAAGATGTCTCCCTGATGCGGAGCAGTTTTGAAGATCGAGAAGTATTTCTATATTCAACTTGACGTTTTGATCACACCCCCCATACATCATTTCTAACCCCGAGGCATTTTCGGGAATTTATTGTGTATAAATTCTATATAATAACAAAACTGTCTGCAAGTTCTCTTTGCCTACCACAATGACAATTACAGGCGTGATATTATGACCTACGTACATTGACTTTACACAATATTTACCCTATTAACTTTCTTTATGCAACAATTCATAACACAGTTTAGGTCAATTGCATTTTAAATGACTAAAGCCTACTTTCATAAATCATAAAATATCGGCATAATTTGCGACATGTATAAAGTTTCAAAATATTATAGTAATCCAATGTAAGAGCTCAGTTTAATCAATCAAAAGTTTTAATTACTTTTATTATGACATATCTGGTAAAACAAGTAGTTACTTAATCCTATAACAACAGGTTGACCAGTTCGAGAATGTAAAGTAATACTAATAATGAGCCTTCGAACTATAAGACGAATATTTGAATCACTATTATGCTAGTAGGTATATACAACCAGTTTAATAGGTTCGAAAAATAAAATTCGCTTGTACGCCCGTGCCAAACAGTCATAGGTCGCCTAATGTACTCTTTTTATTTCGCTTTTGTTTTGTATTTCCTGTGTTATAATATATTATTATGTCGTAGTGAATTACTTGCAACCATTGAGGTTTTATATTCTAAGGTTTCTAGCTTAAGTTTTATATTATCGTTTCAATGACAAACATCTTTCTATGATGTGTTAAAAAAAAACTCTGATATATGTTTATTCACACCCAAGATCGCTAATGAGTTGAACAGAATCACACAACAGATTTTGATACGTAACCCTAAGATGGATAATTGATTAACCTAACATTGATAAGCGATCGTTGATCTTCCATATATAAACATGTCATTACGCTCCTTTTAAATACACACCACCTTATTACAAAACGATAATAAGTACTAGGTTTAAAATTAAACCGTGCCACTAATTCCTTCGCTAATTATTTTTTTTTTAATTCACAAGGTATAATTATAAATAATTTTATGCAAACCTGTGACACTAGGCCGCGGTAGTGGGACTTTTTAAGTGGCATGGAGTAAGTATATTTTATACCAGCCGGGCTAATATGCGCAACGTGATAACATTTTGTCACGATCATTTCATAGATTCCAACGATGCAATTATGTCGTTTTGTCGATTGGCGCTAATATGGGAATGGTGCAAATAAGTCATATCGTTCTGTCAAAATACGAACAAAATCACGTGACACGCATGTTAGGGAAAAAACAAACTTATCGATTTCGAAAAAAATATAATTAAATCGATCGATAATTTTATCACGTTGTCAGCTGATTATTCTGAGTTAATATGAAGTGGAATTTTCCGTCGCAAAAGTATAGAATCTAAAAAAACAAGAATTTTGCGACGAAAAATTCCACCTGATATTAACTTAGAATCATGGTCTGATATCATCTCCCTGAGTATTCGTTACGATGTCTCTAACACCCTGTATATCAAGTTGTACTACTACTTATATACCAAAGCTCGTAACAAGTACCTGCTGGCACAAACCAGTTGTGATTTACCGGGACCCGGCCTCCTTGCGACAACCTTTAGCTGATGAAATCTGTCTCAACGCTCCTCCAGTTGTGCTACAAGGTATTTGCTTACAATTACAAGAGATTGCAATATATAGAGCTTAATGTGACACTTAGCGGGTCTTGTGACAATGTTTTGTGGTTTATTAAGTGGATAAAAGGGTGTGGATACATTCTTGGGTTTATATTGTTGGTAGCTGGACATTGGTTAGGTATGATTCTTCTTATCGTATTGGTTGTGAGGTGTAACCTCATCGACTCTGGTGTCAGGGTTATTATTAAGCCGCCAAAGGCTACTGATATGACTCATGTAAAGACTACCTACTTACTTAAGTAAGTAGTAACCTAACGTGCTTTCTGAAGCACGGATCATTTTACTTTCGGACAATCAGGTCAGCCTGTAATGTCTTCACCAAACTTGGGACCACAAAGTGATTTTTGTGATATGTCCCCACCAAGATTGGAACGCTTGCGTTGGGTCCATTGGTTGACTACTGGTGTAAATGATTATGCCAATTGATAGTGACAGTGATAAAATTGTATAGGTTTGACATAAAGGTATCAACAGTGGCTGCAAGTTGTCTTTGATTACTTGTGGCTCTGCCCACCCCATTAGGGATTACGGGCGTGAGTTTATGTATGTATGTATGTTGACATAAAGGTACTCGTTTTGGGCCATACGTTTCATTTCACGTTTATGCTGCACCATAATATTGGAGTCTGCGAAAGTATTTGAAGAAGATAATTAGTTTACGTTTTACGTTTACGTGATTTATTGTAGGTTTGCTGCAGATGGCATTAACTACTTGGCCGGACAAACGGAGAACGCTGAGGGAACATATCTGTATTAATTGAAATAATAAGGAAGTTCATTACGATAATTTAGTTTCTAACAGTATAATATCCTAATTAGAAACTGGTTTGAACACTAGACACAACTATGCAAATATACAGTCGTAATCATTATCTACATTCCAGCCTACAACATTTGTCTGGGCGCATTCTATGCTCAATGCATACACAAACTCACGTTTGTAATCCCTAAGGGGGGTGGGCAGACGAAGACGAAGTCCAAAGATGGATATGATGAACCAAGGCAGCAGTCTATTGCCCGTAACATTTATCTATAATTAGAAAGGACACATTCCCGCTGTCGCGTTTTAGGATAAGCAGCTCAACGTATTTTTTATTTTATTCGCGTCCAGTTCAGTATGTCACAACATGACTAAATGTGCTGAGCGCTATAAGCTTTACTTCCATCGATATTCATACGTACATACATAAACAGCCTATAATACGTCCCACTGCTGGCACAGGCCTCCCCTCAATCAACCGGAGGGTGTATGGAGCATACTCCACCACGCTGCTCCACTGCGGGTTGGTGGAGGTGTTTTTACGGCTAATAGCCGGGACCAACGGCTTAACATGCCCTCAGAAGCACGGAATCATCTTACTTTTTCGGACAATCAGGTGATTCAAGCCTGATAAGTCCTTACCAAACAAAGGACAGTCTCACAAAGTGATTTCGACAATGTCCCCATCGGGAATCGAACCCGGACCTCCAGATCATGAGCCTAACGCTCTAACCACTAGACCACGGAGGCTGTCTGCCATCGATATACTTACCACATTTTATGACAATAAAATTTCATTTCATTTCATAGGAGCAAATTGGTCAATACTAAGAATTAAGCCAGACAGACATATACAACTTATGTCTTGTCATAACGCCCATTGTCCTTTTAAACTACAAATTCCATTGTTTAAATATTGCATCTGGAAATCTGACAACCTACCACTCTTTTTTTGAATTCTTTCTTCTTGCGGGTGTGCCAAAGACCGACCTTATCACCCTGGTGTCAATGATACTATTGAGACGCCAAATGCCCCTGATATGGCTCACACCATGGTATAAGAAAACCAGGTATGTTCAAGCAATTGCTAGCCCATTGATGACATAAGTGTTATCACTGTGTTACCATTAAATTGGTATCTCCAACATTCCAAGGACGTAAACTTGATTATTGAAAATTAAGTGAATTACTGACTATTACTTGTCACATAAGTATATAAAAATCATTAAAATTGTAAGTAAATCTTTTACTAAAAATTCAAAATTTCCTTGCAAAGTAAATATAAAAACATTGGTGGTAGGTAATTTATTTTTTACGAAATGGCAACGCAGGGCGGGATGACGTCAGCTGGGCTAACCTTGAAATGTTAGCTGTCACTTTTGAGTATACCTGATCTTCTTATACTATGGTTCACACTACAGTTATGTGCTGTTCCAGGAATGTTATTGTTATAACGGACACGGGCTGCTTTTTTATATAACGTCTTTTTAATGCCGGAAATGTTCCCAAAGTGGAAACGACTAGGTACTTAACATGGCGAAAAATAAATCTACAAGAAGAAAAAATGCAAGTATGTAGCAATATCGTTTACAAACAACACTACTCGACTCGATTGGCTGTTAAATCGATTAAATTGCATCTATTTTAAACAAACTTTTTGCTCGTCAAAAGTTAATTGATTCTGAGCAAGCTGTTTAGCGAACTGTCAAAAAAGTTGCGAATTTACTATAGTCACTACGATCTACGATATTGAAACTGTAGAAAAAAGTTGTTAATATTTAGACAGACAGACAGATAGGTCAAACAAAAAGAATTTTTCACAGGTTCCGCTTACCTAACCTGAAGATTTGAAAGGTCAGTTTTTTACAGAAGCGACTGCCTGTCTGACCTTCCAACCCGCGAAGGGAAAACCAGCCCAATACAGGTTAGGTCACATACCTCCGAAAATGCATTTCTCGAGAATATGGGTATATTGCTTTCTTAGATGAATTGCCTCGACGTGGCCATTTTAACCCCCCAGTTCAGTACAATTAGTGATTATAATTCAATAGAGATAACATTTTACCATAGCTCCAATGCGTGCGCGCGGTAATAATTATGAAGGCATTGATGATGTCATGTATCAGTCGAGATTAGGCCGATCAATTCTCTCCATTTGTCCGGCCAAGTAGTTAATGTCATTTGCGGTAATCTACTATAAGTCTCGTCAATAAAGGTCGGTTTTTAAGGCCTTCTAAGGTATTAATGCAAATATAGAACGTTAATGATAATTTGATGACCACAAGGTGACCTCATTGGTACGCTATTCAGGGATTTTTGCCAAAAAGACCATCACGAAAGAACATTTCTGACCAGGATCGGGGTATGGTGTAAGTCACAGGAAATGTTGTTGGTGCTAGAAATGCTTTCTGCTTCTGCGTCGATACATGTACGGTCACGAGCATTAACATGTATGATACACTTTGGTACCATGTCACATTAACTTTTTCGACAGATTGAACTGTAAGTCTCACTAAATGTCAAATATGTTAGTGCGACAGAGTCTTAAAGTGGGTACATTATATTGCTCATGACTGTACATAGATAAACTAAAGCCTATTTCCCACCGGGATAAGTAGAGACTAGAGACTATGGAATTCAATTTGTTTCAACCCTGACACACTTTCTTTTCTTCCTCCTCATTCATCAATCATTCAACTCTCCTTTGCATGTAGTAAGTTAATCGTGGTGAAATAAATGTTTTTTACTTATTTATTTTTTATACATATACTATATTAATACTTAACCTATCGATAGTTCAGCATCACTGATAAGGGAATTTCCAGGCTTTTCAAGCAGGATGGTGCTGTAAAGATTTTAGATAACAGACATTATGCATCTTTTATCTTTGGTTTTGCGTATAAATGATGACCCTTTTTATTACACCCAGGCATAATTACATCTTACACACATTATTATTCTGATCAAAATAAAGACAATTATTTTTGTAGATGCTTCTGCGATTAAATTGTATTTTTAAATAATTATGTATCCGTGTAATGAGAAAATAGGTAATTATCACGTTAATTCTTGGCAGCGCTATCTATATTATTTTTGGGGACGTAGCCTGGAAAGACTCTAATTAAAAAAAAATATGTAATTAGTATAATTCTTTATGGCAAAATATCGTTTCATCGGAATGCTTGTAACTTGCTCTCGAAAAGAATTTTGCAGGCAGAGATAACAAACTTGTCGAAACGCTGACCAAACGTTGAGAATACTTGGGAACAGGTTCTACAGCCAGTAGGTGTCTTTTATTTTTTGCATTTCATGGCCACGAGTCATCGTCGGCTAACACCGGTACAGATTGCCCATTTTATTATTATACAATCCTGTTCTTGGCTGATTTAGCAGGCACACCATTATTACTTAGTAAAAAAAAGAAATAAAAATAAATAATTTGGTATTTTTATGAATCTCTATGAGATTAGAATATTTAAATTGTTTTATAAAAGAGGCTTTACTCAAAACAAGAAACAACATTATTTAAAAATCTAAAATTTAAAAATAGAAACATCTAGAATAATTATAAAATCTTTTTTCTTTATCTTCTTTTTTTTTGTTATATTCGTTTTCATTATTTTCTTTTTTATTACATTCAATTTATTATTTAATTCAATATATTTTATTGGTTGAGTTGTTAATATTTCTTCGTCTTGAGCCATATAACTTATCTACGCGAAACATGTAAAAAATAGAATAAACCTACGAAATCAGATAAAGAAAGCTAATTATAGTTAATTAGTTTTTTATTTTCTGTATCTAAGGAACGTTATACTTAAATCATCAGTTTGTTTATTTAAATATAATATTAAAGAATTGATGATTTGACAATGTCTTGTAGGTGTCAACTTTAGAACCCTATCGCACTAACATATTTGACATTAGTGACACTTCCAGTTTATTATGTCAAAAAAGTAACTGTAATATGGTTTTAAAGCGTATAATAATACCCACGAGCACGTTTGAGAGTCGTTGCCATAGGTTCTTGAAACCATTCGCACGAATTCTCAATTTAAATAAATTGAAGAAAATACCGATTCGAAAAATCATTCTCCAAATTCAAATATCCAAATCGGCACAATTCATCAAATTCTAAAATATTTAGTTCAACCGTGACTGAACCGAACTGTAAGTGTCTATCGATTTATTTATCTGAATCATTACGCGTTTGCTCAGCACGACTCCTTCTGCCAAACAATGCTCTCAAAATATTTGTGTCAAATTGATATTATTGAATTCAAACATTTTGTTTTGAGAACGAGCAATTTTGACCGCTTATCTGATTATACAAAATAATGATGAATAAAATTGTGAGTGTCATTGTCACTTATGGGATTTGAGGTCAAGTTTCTAAGAGTTATTATTTATTTTTTAACCTGGCTTATTGCAGGTTTTCCACTACTTGGCCGGACAAATATGGAACCCTGAGGGCTTGACAAGAGCTGCGGGTTCAAGTCCCGTCCGAGTCAGATTTTTTTTCGATTTAAATTTTCTTTTTGTGAGTTTCCCTAAGCACGTGTAAGTGCTATAAAAAAACTCTCTCTATAACATTATTGTAAGTGGACCTACAAACGAATGCCAAGTAACTTCTGGTATTTTCACATGAATTCACCAACATTTCTCTGAAATCGAGGTCAATGAGAGAATCGTATCTGAATCGGCTTGGTAATTACCTCGAGTCATCTAGATCGGCCGATACAATACAATTTGGTAATTACATCTACATTCACCGGTTATTTTCACATTTCCAATATTACATTTTTATTCGGCCAGTAACCCAAATGTTTCCAAATTGGCAAATCTCTACCTTAGAGAAAGCCACTTATTAAACCATCCGTATTTTTGTACTCATTTTGTGGAGACAGAGAACAAAATGCTAATTTTAGGCACTTGAAGAACCCTGCTTTACATTATGTTTGTACCTATCAGTTAACACGTTCACTGTGTAACTGAAAATTAGATATCAACACCTCACGTGCAATGTTATTTTTCGGTAAACACAATGAATACTTAATATAAAAAAATGTGCCCCCCATATGGGACATGCACGTATTAGTTTATTTTTTTTTGCCTCATATGTGGTTGACGCTCAGTGGGTAGGCCCGCTACAAGGTGGACCGACGATCTGGTGAAGGTCGCGGGAAGCCGCTGGATGCGGGCAGCGCAGGACCGATCGTCGTGGAGATCCTTGGGGGAGGCCTATGCCCAGCAGTGGGCGTCATACGGCTGATGATGATGATGTGGTTCATACAGAGTGAACGTTTTAAAAATGCAACTTTTCTCTTATACCTACTTGAAATTACCACAATGCAGGCAAGTTACAAAACTAGGTAGCCTCTACTTCGTCACACCCATAAGACATCCCCCGCGGCATAGCAACTCCCCCGCGCGCGGGGCACATTAGGTATATCGTCAGCTATGATAATAACGCCACTTAAAACTTATTTTGGGCGGAAGGCACGAGGAAAAGCCCTATTCTTCCCTAAAAGTGACATGAAGAATGCTACACCGACAAGAGCGTGGCTCTTAAATTAGTGATGATCAATACTTATCACCAGGGGTTTGCATGGTCTGTCTGCAAATACTTGAACCAGTCTGTCAAATATTCTTCATGTTCTAAATTAAGTACCTAATGAATGATACCTAACGAATGAATGTATCTTTGCGATAATATTTGTTTATGTACTCTCTAATTCTACTAAAGTAATTTGGTATTATATTATAATGTATGTACACTAATAACACATGTTTATGGAACACGATGTTCGTGCGTCACCCAACAGGGTCCACATAATATCAGCGGCGTGGTTCACGCCGCGACTTGTGCTGAGTGAGGCCCTTTTATCTCAGGACGTCCACCACCACCTTATGATCATTTCGACAAACATCCGTCTTGCTTTTTTGAAATTGTTTTAATGGAAATTTGATATGATGTCTTTTTTTTGTGTGTATAATAAAGTATTTCTATTCTATTCTAATGATTTACGAGTACCTGTGACGTTAGGTCCATGATGCAGTCACAGAGCGCTTCAGGCAGTGGTGTGAACTGCCCCTGGTATGCTGGTGTTACTATGCAGTCTTCTATGTCACCTGGAACAAGAGAGAATAATTTTATTGTTACGTGCAAACGTACATCAATACATTGAAGTATATAAAGGCCACATTGGAGCAATTCATATAAAAAAACAATATCACAATATGACATTTGCGCTTCTAAAATTAAGTGCGCAGTTGACAACAAATGTCCAAAAATATCAATATTGCTTTTTAGATGAATTGACGTGCCTAGATGTATCCAAAGATTTTTGGTGAACGGAAAATTATTTTCCTTAACTTATGAAAATGAAAAATGTTTATTTTCTTTTACAATAAAGCCTTAACTACTGGTGGATTGGGGTCTCCATTTAAGAGACATAGCCTGTGTTTGGAGGCCCCGCTCTTCCATTATTACAAATAAATTGTATGTAAATAAAGCAGTGTGGTAGGTTTAAAAAGAAGACAAGTACTACGGCATGCAGATAGAATATATCAGCACACCCAGCCCTACGATGTACAAATCTTGGGATCAGTACATATTACTAGGACATAACAGGAATAGACTACTGGGTGTGCCGAGTATAACACTAGGTAACATATATTGTAACATTATTGGATAAGACGAAAAACTATTCTAATGAGTGAGATTGATCAGCGCAATTGATTGACGGCGCAATGGCTCCTCTGCACTGTAAAGTCGTGAAATGTAAATAAATAAATAATAAATAAGAAATAAATCAGTAGGTGTCATGTACCTTGCACAGTATAGTTACTTATTAGGTACCTATTAGGTACCTGGGCATGAAAAAAAATCTGCAACCTCATTTAACACATGCATGACTCGCGTGAGAAGGATGTTATCCAGCAACTTGGTTCGTCCGCGAGGAACCGTAGAATATCTTTTTAACTATACCACTGACTTTGTAATTGAAGCATTGTCCAAGGGGAATTAGTGCCGTTGCTAGCGGGTGTCCTATAAACTGCTGGCAGCATGGGGCGTGTGGCGTTATCCCGCGGGACTCACTGGACAGCGGCCAAATTATGCAGCGTCGGAAGTTATAAACTTACGAGTTGTGTACATTGTTAACTACATTCGGCTTACATACTTTACAAACGAGTGTGCCTAGTTATAAGCTCTATAGGGGATAATAGTCACGGAAAAGTTCGTGGATCTAAAAAGGACATTCAACTAAAAATGCAATTTGACATTTGCGCATACGAAATTAAGCGCGCAATGCAAAGTCAAATAGCATTATTCCTTTTTTAGACGTATAGCTTCAATGCGGCCTTTTCAACCCCCCAGATCTGGATGAGACTTCATTTGTATTTAGACTTTTGATATTTACAGGAAACTTTTAGTATGAAGTCTTTATTTAATAGCATTACTTCTCGCCCTTATCATGACTGTATTAAGTGTGTATTCCTCTTCCATTCATCTCTGTAAGTTATCTCACTACTCACACCTTTCACACACATAAATTCTTCTTCACACAATCCATCCACACTTTCCTACATCGTCCCCTACCCCAATATCCATCCACATTCATGTCTTATCACTTTCCTCGTAATATGGTTTTCACAAAAAAAAAAAAAACGCTGTTCACCTCTAACTTGCCCAGTAAAAATGCAGTTATGCCTAGTCCCGCTATACGGATATAAAAGTATTCGTCCTGACAGTGTGCTTTGCTGATTTATTATTTGTTTGTTTAGCGAATTACATTACTGCAGACATTTATATCATAGTGAATCTTATTATAAACGACAATTTTTATAAAAGAATTACACTTTTAAACGCACACCCTCTCTCTATTTTGAAGTTCGAAGGATGGATAGATTCTCACTCTCGTTTGATGCCATCCAGGTCAGAGACGATAACATTTAGACAATTGTGTGGTTTCCTAGGTCAAACATAAAATTATGAAATTCTGATTACTAAATGCTATACTTATTTAAGTTCTAAGGGACAAGTAAAAAGAGGCGAGCATATTGCTATTAGTCGGACACAAATTCTGTAAAGTCCGATTTGAAAATTCGAACACGTGACACTACAAAGACAGATATAAAACTGACGAAAAACATTTCCTTTTTTCTATTTTATTTTAAACAAGATAAACGCAACAAGTCCGACGTTTTATCACATTTTTCTATGAAGTCACAGTGTGCTTTTTCTACAAATTCCATATTAATTTCGTGTTTTGAGGTTTAGTAAAAAGACCGATTTAACTAACTTGGAAACTAGCCTATTACGCTAACTGTCATTAAAGTTCATCAAAAGCTTGGCGCACTAAAATATTAAAACATTAACATTAAAAAGTAAAAGTACTTATTCATTTTAACAGTGCACAAGAAAAACTATTTACCCCATCATTTCAATGGTTCAGAGAGGAATTGGGTCAGGCGTAGTGCATATTCAGAGTTCGCAGTGCTCTCTCAGTGCTCTCAGAGAGCCACTGAGTGAATAATAGTGTTATCAGTGTAAATTCAGGCGGAGGTCGGCACTGCATTGAATTTACTCAAACAATGCGACGATGCAGTTACCTACTTACTGAAATTGTGGTATAGTATAGTAGGGAATAATGATGATATTTTGTCATTTTTTCTTAGACTTCTATGAATGTAACTTACGCAAAATAAAGAGAAGTAATATACTTACGTGGCAACATGTTTGTTCCAAATAACAAACAAAAAATATTTTGATATATGCCTCTCCCATTAGATTATATTTTTGGATAATTATGTACCTCGAGTAATGCGCAAATAGGCAATTATAACGTTCAATCTGAACAGCGCCATCTGTATATTTTTTGTGAAAACGCTACGCTATCATAGACTAAACAATAAGACAGTACGGTCACGAGCATTAATATGTATACACTTTGGTACCATATTACATTAACTTTTTTGACAAATTGAACTGTAAGTCTCACTAAATGTCAAATATGTTAGTGCGACAGAGTCCTAAAGTGGGTACATTATATTGCTCATGACTGTACACTACGGTTCTCTACACCAGCACTATTGACCATGGGTTCTAGTTAATCGTCCATGAAACACTTTGTTCAACCTTTTGCTTAACCACAAACAATATTTAATACATCGTTTCCTACTCATAAGTGGTTCCTAGTTGTACTAAGTGTTTGGCCTCCATGGTCCAGTGGTTGAGCGTTGAGCTCACGATCCGGAGGTCCCGGGTTCGATTCCCGGTGGGGATATATCACATAAATCACTTTGTGATCCCTAATTTGGTTAGGACATTACTGGCTGATCACCAGGTTGTCCGAAAGTAAGATGATCCGTGCTTCGGAAGGCACGTTATAACTGCCATGCCACCGCCAAGACGAGCAATGCGGAGCACAAGGGCAGTACTAGAACTACCTATCTTTCTTTAAAAAGTTTCCTCGATTTTTGCCACTCTATTGCCTCTATTGCCAAATAGGTCGCGAAGTGAACGAGTGGGTAAGTGCTTCTGCATATCGTCGCTCAAACTCGTTTTTCTTCTTCGTAAATTCTTCACAAACTCAGCACATTACAGAACCACTAAAAGTCCTCCAGCTTTAAACAAAAGCCACTCTAGGCTGTCTAGGTAACCTAAATTCGAGCTGAGCTTACGAACGTGTCAAGGGCTAGTCTGTTGCTTGGCATTATTGTCTGTCCTATAAAAAGTACTTTTATTTAAAATACTTTTAAGGTTGGCCATAATCTCACCCGATGGTAAATAAGGATCTATCACTGCAACACGCTTACTTACTAAATGCCTATTCATTCAAGTTTTAAGGAGAAATTGAGGATACTAGTTGCAAACAAAAAAGGGAATTAAGTACGCTGACCAGGTACGATCCGGAGCGGGGGTCGCGACCACGATCTCGCAGACGTCGCCCTAGTTCTTTAACGAACTTTTTCGCTTCCTCGCACCATAGTCCACCCGTCTCCACCGCAAAAGGGACAAACGAATATTGCTGCTGCAAGTCAGCGTACTTAATTCCCTTTTTTGTTTGCAACTAGTATCCTCACACATCTCGCATCTCAGCACATCTCGCTGGCCATCCAACGCGGCAACGCGGCCAGCGTGATGGGTACATTTGAGCTGCTCCGAGGCGGGCAATTTGACTAACTTTAAGTGTAATTAATATCTAGTTTTTAAGCTTTAGAAAAGTTATTGATCTCTATTTCATAAAAATTATGACTCTCGACAGTTATATTTTTGACGTGACTTATTGTAGATTAGCCGTAAATGCCATTAATTACTTGACTGGAAAATAGTCAGTGACAGTCATAAAAATGTATGGGTTTGACATAAGACGACATGTCAACCCCATACATTTTTATCACTGTCACTGGCAATTGTCATAATCATCTGCAACTTGGCTAAGGCCCCTGCTGATCAACAATGAACTTTACAGCATACAAACAAAATAAAATTGCAACGCAACCAATTACAGAATACTATAAAAGTCCATATTAGTAGGATTTTACATTGTATACTTAAATCGAAACGAATATATTATTGTTTTATAGTTAACCTTTTGACAAATAAGTAAAACAACGGCCTCTGTGGTCCAGTGGTTGAGCGTTGGGCACGCGATCCGGAAGCCCCGGGTTCGAATTCCGGTGGGGACATATCACAAAAATAACTTTTTGATCCCTAATTTTGGTTAGGACATTACGGGCAGAACACCTGGTTTTCCGAAAGTAAGATGATCCGTGCTTCGGATAGCCTGTTAGGCCGTTGGTTCCGGTTACTACTTACGGATTTAAGTAAGTAGTCGTTACATGAGTTATGTCAGGGACCTTTAGAGGCTCAATAACAACCCTGACACCAGGGTGATGAGGTTGGTACTAACCTAACCTAACAGTCCACATGATAAAATAAAAAGAAGAAATACCTTTTTAATACACGAACGTATTGTTAAGTCATACTTTTTTGCAATTCGTGAGAACAAAGTCATGAAGTTAAAATTGTTCATTGCTTTATGATTATGGCAAAAGTGACAGTGGTAAAAATATATAATGGGCTTGACATGTAAAAAAAAATAGAAAAAAATAAAAGAAACTGCATGTAACCCTAAAGACTACACGCACGGGCAAACGTAACTGCCTCCAATTTGGTTCCGCGATAAAGAACGCCGCTGAGTAGGAGTGTTATAGTGTCGAGTGTCATTTGCGCATGCGCACATTTGTCGGCGCATCGCCGTGTGGGACTGGCCAAGGCTGACACCGACGATCAGGATGTAAAGCCTGGAGTACACTATAGTGCACTTATGACCTTTTAAACTAAGTGGGTCACTTTGTAAGCTTGAAGGCATTTGATTCAGAGGGGGTGAAGTAAATGTTACGAATTGATGCGGGGGGAGAGTTACCGTTCTATACGTAGAATTATTCTTTATCATCGGTGGTTCTTGTATAGAATAGAATAGAATGGAAATAGTTTATTATAAACGCCACACACAAAAAAAAGACAACAACATCATATCAAATTTCCACTAAAATAATTACAAAAAAGCAAGACGGATGTTCGTCGAAATGATCATAAGGTGGTGGTGGACGTTCGGAGATGAAAGGGCCTCACTCAGCACAAGTCGCGGCGTGAACCACGACGCTGATATTATGTGGACCCTGTTGGGTGATGCACGAATAACTTGTCGGTGTAGCATTCTCGATGCTACTTTTACCATACCATACCTATCGATCGTTTAGTGTTCAACATAATATCCATCGTGTTGGCAATTTCAAAAAAGGAACGTCACGTCACTTTTTAAGAGAAAAAACGTTTTGGCGGGTGTTCCGTTTGGGACTACGAAGAAAAAAACAAGTGAAGACGATGATACTCGAGAGAAGCGAAATCTGAAAGACTAGTTGCCTTATTATTTTGTATTAATATTTCTTATTATAATTTGCAGTAATAATATTTGGTTTCCATAATAAGAGTGATATATTTTGTGCTACTTAACATTTACTGATTATAACTGGGTATGTTACTAATATTTACGTTGTATTGTAGAGTTTGCTAACAATCTTAAGACTACTGCTGAATAAAACTGTCGTGTACACTAAACCTTAGACAACAGACCGCGCCGCTGCCTTAGCATTGTTCATTTTATTTAACATCACCATGTGGGTAGTTCGTAAATAACTTTACAACCACAAGTCTCGCGTAAAATAAAATAAACGTTTTAAGTGTATCCTTAAATTAGGCTGGTATTGTACGCTATTCTTTTCAGTTAGGGTTAAAGAAGGTTGTTTAAGATCGATAGATGTCAGAGTTTATTTACAAAGGTACGAAAGACCTATTTGAGTTCCTATTTATTAACATGATCATTGTTATTGAAATTCAAATTCAAATTCAAAAATATCTTTATTCAGTAGGTAACATAGTTACACTTTGAATCGTCAATTTTTACATAACGAACGTCTGATCCGTCACATGGTGTTTAATTAACTTGAAGGTTTGTCAATTCTGATTTTTTACAGAAGCGACTGCCTTTAGCAAGAATTGTCGAAAGTTTATGAATTACAAGTTTAGTTTCTGGGTAGGTTATACACTCTAAACTGGTCGACATTTCGCAATTTAAGGCACGAATGTTAGTACTAAATCGATTAACTATAATTATAAGTAATATATTCAAGCAACAATATTGGACATGAGCAAACATAAGTTCAGGTTATTAAGTAATAAAATAACATTAATAATGTGTAATTAACTTTTAAGCACTGTCATTATTTAATAATAATAATGAATTATGACAGTCTGAAACCCCGGTCAAGGTCCTGTTACACGCTTGTAATAATGAAATAATGATTTAATGATATTACTCATTAGGTCAAGTTGGTACTGAATGATTTATTACTTGCAATGTTTTTTTTTTCATGCCGCGGCTGCCGTGTGTATGAAAGTTAAGTAAATCGTAGGTTTTGATCCCGATTTTTAGGTACAGTCATGAGCAATGTAATTTACCTTTAGGACTCTGTCGCACTAACATATTTGACATTTAGTGAGATTTACAGTTCAATTTGTCAAAAAAGTTAATGTGACATGGTACCAAAGTGTATACATATTAATGCTCGTGACCGTATGAGTACTATTTAGACCCTTATGATACTTATATACATCACGCCTATTTCCCACAGGGGTAAGCAGAGACTATGGAATTCCATTTTCTTGGACACTTCTTTTGCTTCCTCCACATTCATTAATCGTTTCGTACACGTACGCCGGTTCAGAGTGGATCATGTACTGAACCTTTTCTAAGGAGATCTCCAATTTGGTTAATGGTCGTTCTTCTAGGTTTTCCTCTGTCAACCCACGCACACGCACCACGCACCATTCTCTACTGCTGAAAAACGGATCGCTGAGATGAGGCTTGTGCCCGGTAAGAAGTAGGTTGCCAGGAGAGCCCTCAGCGACCCCCGTTTGTCCGGCCAAGTAGTTAAAGCAATTTGCGGCAAATTTACAATAAGTGACGTAAAAAAAAGAAGATACATAAGTATATATTTAAGTTGTTAATGGCCCCGATTCCTGCAGACACATCCTAATTTTATTTTAAGTTAATGTAAGTTAAGAAAATGACAGGTATATTTTCCTATACGCCAAAATGGAAAGGGACGGATGATTGACAACTTTTAATTTTAAAATGAATAAATAACTCGGGAGAATAAAATAGGCAACTCGTTCATCCCAACCCGTCATTCACACTAAGTCAGGTCGGGTAGGTCATAGCAACCCGTTTGACAAGCTGTCAACTTAATTCTGTCTGGTTATTGCCAATATAAAATCTTGGAAGGGTTTCTTTAATTTCTGCCTAAAATTGACGTGTGTTCCATAAATTTTACGCCTGTCGATTACCCGTCTCATTATTTTTCAGTGGAAAATAAATTGACAGGTATAACTTAAAATAAAATTAGGTGGTGTGTACAGGAATCCGTACTAATGTTATGTTTATTCCCTGGTCAGTACGGATGCAGTACGTAAGGGCGTGTCAGAAGTTATCAACACGGTATCAATTTAATAGGTACCATAAATACCGTACGACACCATAAAAGGTGTAATTTACGCTTTATGAATCGAAGGTTAATTACTTCCTTATTATTATTTGCATTTCGTAACTCTCAGCTGAATATATTCAGTGTTTCTTTTATCGTAAGTCTAGTATTCAATTTACCTTTAAACAGTTTTAAGACAGTAAATAAACGGAAACTTTGTAAAAAACGGTTATATTATAGCAAGATTAGTGATTATCTAGAAGATATGAATGCATTAGGCAGCAAAAATACTAAATTATACAAAAGTATTGTACGTTTTTTTTTTAAAAAAAAAGACTGTCAAGAGCCCTATGCTAAGGTTTTTCATGCAGCTTCTTTTCCCCGGCTATACAGGTTGTGAGAAGCTGCAGTAGTTTTAGGCGGATGAGACTTCGTTATGTAAAAAATGGCGATTCAAAGTGGAATTTTCCGTCCCAAAAATATAGAACTGAAAATACATACATACATAAACTCACGTCTATTTCCCACTGGGACAAGCAGAGACTATGGAATTCCATTTGCGTCGATCCTGACACACTTATCTCGCTTCCTTCACATTCATAAATCGTCTGATACACGCACGCCTCGGTTCAGAGTAGATCGTACTAAATCTTTTCTTATTAATTTTGAAAAAAAAAACTTCTTATTATTCGCTACGGTGTCACTAACACCCTGTATGTAGGTATTAGTAGTTGTATACTGTACATACATTGGCTTTTAACGCATACTCAAATGTATACAAGGAGGCAACTAATGTTCCGCCCATTCCACATTAAATCAATGCCATGATCAGCTGGTATTATTCCATTAAAGTACAAATAAAATAATTAGTTTTGTTAGCTTTTAGATAGTGCGCAGGAGTGATTGATTTCGTTGCTGATTTGGCTAACATTAGCCAATGTGTAACTTGAATGAATTGTGGAGTGCAATTGATTTATGATTTAGTATCCGATTTGGTAATAAAACTAAAGGTGATTGATTCCGTTCAAAGTACTTATTGTCGATTTTCTTATTTAATCTGTAAGTAGGTTCTTTAGGTTAGGTTAGGTTGGTTTATTAAAAACATCATTGAATGAAAGCTAGAAGGAAAGAGAGGAAGGGGAAGACCAAGAAGAGCTTACATAGAACAGATTAAAGAAAAGGTTAACGTCGTGTCTTATAGGCAAGTCAAGGAATTGGCCTTTGATAGTCTGGAATGGAAAATGCTACACCGACAAGAACGTGGCTATTAAATTGATGATGATGAGGTTCTTTGGAATATAAAATATCCCCAAAGAGACAAAGACAAAGGTGGTAAGTGAGGACTAACCAGAAAAATCAAACCCAGGACCTCTGGATTGTCTTCTTCTATGGTGAGGGTTGTGAGGTGGATTACCAACCCTATCATTCCTGGTGTCAGTTACTATTGAGCCGCCAAAGGCCCCCTGACATGGTTCATGTAACGACTACTAACTTATACCAGTAAGTAGTAACTGGGATGGCTTAACGTGCCTTCCGAAGCACGGATCTTCTTTCTTCCGGTCAACCAGGCGGGCAGCCTGTAATGTCCTATAACCAAAATAGGAATCACAATGTGATTTTCGTGGTTGGGGACACACCGGGATTTGAACTCGAGGATGAACCTCAGGATCGTGAGCCGCTCAAACAACTGGACTACATTGACCGGTAGATGCTTTAAAAGTTTTACACTCTCAGATGAGCGTGCACAAGTTGCAATAAATACAAGTAACTTAAGTCATTAAACTCTTTATTGTACGCAATAGTCAAATTAATGACAAAAAACAAAAATAGGCACAAAAGGAGGACTTATCTCTAAAGGAGATCTCTTCCAGCCAACCCCGCATGGTGTGAGAGGTCAATAAAAGTGGGAAGGCACAAAGTGTACAAAATAAAAAATAAAAAAGCCGTATAAATATAAATACATACAAATATATACATATATAAATAAACACAAGTGTAAAAATATATGTTTAAATATAAATAGTATAATAAATATCCTGTACTAAAATAATAAACATAACGAATTGTCTTTGGGTGCACTCCCATAGTGCATACAGGGATAATCGCCGGTTGGTGTCACATCACATTTTAGATTTAATTGTCTTAAGGGGCCTCTACGTGTTGGCTTCGGCCCCACCCACGCCTTCCAAAAGTCCAGGACTCCATAGGCCCGAGATATGGAAATAACATACATTAGGCTTTGTATTATAGATTTTGCTCTTTTAATTTAGCTTTGAAAGTAGCAACTGATGGTAAGTAGAGAGAAGGTAAGTAACTGTTAGTGAAGCCTTAATTCATAAATACGTGCAGTGGTGCAGGTTGTTTTCTTATTAGAGATTTCCCGCATAAGACATTAACTCTTGGCTGGAGTTACAGACTGTGTACATACACATACATACATAAACTCACGCCCGTTATCCCAAATGGGGTGGGCAGAGCCACAAGTAATCAAAGACAACTTGCAGCCACTGTTGATACGAAGTCCTAAGATGGATATGATGAACCTTATGGTGATAAGGGATCAGCCTATCGCCCATAACATTAGTCCATCATGTTAGAGGACGCAATCCCTCTGTCGTTACAGACTGTGTATTCACGCTTTTAACATACATACATAAACTCACGCTTATTTCCCACGATTCTGCTCCGCACCACCTAAATCCCCTGATAGTTACGGCTTCCGACTACATCCCGCTTAAGTACAGTACTGAAAAGTATCGGCGTCCGAAGGACGTAACATACGATCCCGATGACCCGATTACTCTAGCCTTAGAGGCAGCCAATCAGCTCGCGACACGAAACACTCCAGGACCCCGATACCGACCCCTCATTCAACGCTTATCGCTATTGACCCACTAGGGTCGATTAATTCTTTCAAATATTTTTCCTCTCAGACGACGCCCTGAGCCGAGATTCGCGCCCAACTGGGCACCCTCAGGCCTGTTGTCTTAAACGTTGTACCGGGTGAGAGCCTTCAGTGCTCCCCATTTGTCCGGCCAAGTTAACGCCATTTGCGGCGAATCTACAATAAGTCACGTCAAAAAAAAAAGACTTAATTCCCACCGGGTCAAGAAAAGACTATGGTATGACATTTGCTTCGATCCTGACACACTTCTCTTGCTTCTTTCGCATTCATCAATCGTTTCATACACACACGCCGATTCAGTGTAGATCGTACTAAACCTTTTCTAGGGACATCTTCAATTTGGTCAATGTACGAACCCTCTCATTTTTTTTCAGTAGTTAATAACCCTACAGAATTATGTTGACAGCACACGTCAAATGGGTTGCATTTGAATGAGATGCCTATTTGATTCGCCCGGGTTATTCATTCATATTTTTAACAGCTGTCAATTTATTTGTCCCTTTACTTTTTTGGCAGGTAAGGAAAAGGCAGGTACATAACTTAAAATACCAAGATCCTTCATGCAGTTGCTACACTGTATGGAGAATATATATTGCACATTGCTCAAATATGTAGTGGCGTGCTCGCGATAAACTTACAAAGTTACGATTCATTTGCGACTCAGGCAAATTGTTAAGCACTTTAACTGAGACTAATTTGCATTTTACGTCACAAGCAATGGTTATTAATTTACATGATGAACTAAGTGGATTTAGCTTTAGGTTTCTAGTTCGAGATTAATTTTTTGATGTATTTCTCGTAACCTATGTTTTTTTCAGGATTTTTTTTTACCTACTCATTATCATCTTCCTAGCGTTGTCCTGTTTCTCACAGGGTCCACTTACTTAACCTGAGGATTTGACAGATGCAGTTTTTACAGAAGTGACTGCCTGTCTGACCATCCAACCCGCACACTAAAAACCAATACAGGTTAGGTACATACATCCGAAACGCAATTTGGAATGTAGGTTTCTTCATGATGTTTTCCTTCACTGCTGAGCACGTGATAATAATTTATGATTTAAATATGAATTTAAAAATCATTGGTACCTATTCGGCCCCTGTTGCTGAGCTCCATCTTAAGCCTCGTCATTGCCTTCGGGCAAGTCTGGGCCTAAGAGCAAACCCATCAAAGGTAAAAAAAAACTGCAGTAGTTTTAGGCGGATGAGACGGTCGTTACGTAAAAAAAAAATTAAACTGTAACTATATTGAATAAAGATGTTTTTAAAAATGAATATTGCGATGGATGTGCCTCTGCCTACTGTCGCGAGCTTATGTTATGTTAACACGTCAACTACAAACAGATACCTATATTTAAATAACACGCAACACCATAAAGCAACAAATTAATCGATTGCGCGCAAGAGTTGACATTCTCACAATAATTATTATACAGGGTGTTAGTGTCGTCGTAACGAAAACTTTGAGGGAACTTTGATTCTGGCTATGATTGAGTATGAGTTCCGTCACAAAAGTATGGAACGGAAAATAATTAAAAAAAAAAAACAAAAAATTTCATGAAAATTTTCCGACAGGAAAATCCACTTGATATCAACTCAGACTCATGATCTGAATCATCTCCCTCAGTATTCGTTACGGTGTCACTAACACCCATACCTACTTGTACGGCTATCTGTATGGAATTGTACAGGGTGTAAGTGACATCGTAACAAATACTGAAAGGGATGATTCAGCTCATTATTCTGAGTATAATAATAAAATAATAGCAAGTGGAATTAATTGTATAGAATTGAAAATAATTTGAAAAAACTAAAAAAGCACTTGAATTTTGCGGCAGTAAATTCCACTTGATATTAACTCAGAATCATGGCCTGAATCATCCCCCTCAGTATTCGTTACGATGTCACTAACACCCTGTATAAAAGTATTTTCTAAGTTCAAGCGACATAACTGCTCCATAAGATTAGACGTATAATTACGATTGAGGAAATTTTCCGGATTTCCTAGCGACAGACATAAGGAAGAGTAAAAAGACAGATTACGTAACTGACATAATGTCTAAATAACACAATCCTACATAATTTTAGCTTCATCTAACTGTGGCCCCTACTATTGGCTGAGGTTTAATTAAGTATTTGACTGGGTCAAAGATAAAATATAAAACGCTAATTTTGAAATAGAAGCCAGTCTAAGATGATCAAAAATCAATCACATTTTACTTTTCGACTTATTTTCGAATTTCATTTATAAATTGAGTAAGAATGAGTACAACGTTTGACGGCTTTTATTGATGACGTCACAGGACAGTATTCTCTCATTTGATTAGGTTGTCAAGTAGCCTATTTCATTTATGATTTTGTTGTTTGGGTTGATTTTATTTTGTTTTTTGTTGATTTTGTTTTTTGGTTTTCGCCTCTACCCTGCAGTGGGGCTTATATAGGCTGTTTATGTTATTCGTATGTAGGTATGTGATTTTGTTTCGTGAGTTTGTTATGTCTGTCCATGTCATGATCTTACTGTTCAGGTTTTTTCCTAATTTATAGATCTCCAATACCTTATTATTATTTTTTCCATCAATTAAGTACTTATTTCAGAGTCGGTTAGAACGCCAAATGTTACCCGGGATTTCAAATTGGCTGAAAACACATATGTCTAAGGAATCTTTCTTTTATAATAAACTGTTTTTTTTTTGTTTATAATTTGTATGATTCTGGTTTGTATTTTTCTATTTGGCTGCAGTAAAGTAAATAAGTTTATTGCTTGTAGGTAAGTTTGTTAAAAAAAAAGTTGTAAATTTTATATACCTAACTATCTAGATGAATACCTAAAGTACTTTTATTTTTTTTATTTTTTTTTATTCTTCAATAAAAAGTATTATATAAAAAAGAACACTACAATTAAAAATAATTAATTTAAATATTTATAAAAAAAAAACATTAAAGACGCATTCAGTCATTCCCACTGACACACTAATTTCTCGCAAAAGCGTTCCCTTAACGAGTATTCGTCGAGTTATCCTAGTAACGACTTTTGGACAGGATTGCGGTTGTGGCCAGCCAGGCTATTTGCTTAGCGGCTGTGTATGAAAAACTAGTTCTACGCAAATTACGACACGACTTGAGGTCTTAATGAACCGTGCAGATGTAAATAATCTCCTTGGAGAAAAACAAGAAGTTGGACTCTGGAAGTAAATTGTCGGAATTGCTTTTAATGCTTTTTATTCTTCTTTTAAACGACTTCTGTGGTTCAGTAGTTGAACTAACGCTAACGATCCGGAGGCGCCGGGTTCGAATCCCGGTGGGGACATATCACTTTGTGATCCCTAGTTTGGTTAGGACATTGCAGGCTGATCACTTGATTTGTCCGAAAGTAAGATGGTCTGTGCTTCGGTGGGCACGTTAAGTAGTAGGTCCCTGCTACTATTTACATATTTTGACACTAAGTGCCTTTTATCATTTGGACAGTAGAACACCATGGTTGCGCAACCAGATATATGTACGTATATAAGGTAGGCAGTCATACAACTGCATTTTAGTTATTGGCGCAACGGTGGTGGCTCCACTATGGTGTCCTGGGGGGTTAAAATGGTCACATCGAAGCAATTCATCTAAGAAAGCAATATTGCTATTTGACATTTGTTTGCATTGCGCACTTACTTTTTAGATGAATCGCTTCGAAGTGGCTTTTTTAACCCCCATAGTGAGATAAGCCCTTAGTAGGTACGAGTATATTAATTATGAGATTAAACGAACTTACCTGTAAGTGAAGTTCTATCTCAATTATACGAAGCTCCTTGTTCGAGAGGTTTTAAACAGTGTAGTCTACGTCTTATGCTCCAGCATCGTCACAATTTTCAAAGCTCATATCCAAAGCTAAAAAAAAAAGTTAGTTTCCCGCTTCCTGAACGCAGCTGTCAACTAATGTCATTATGTTTAAAGCATGTTTCATGGACAACTCCATCACCTGTGGAAGCTTTAGGGCGGGATATTAAAATTGAAGGGAGGGAGTCCTCTCGAACAAGGAGCTTCGTATAATTGAGATAGAACTTCACTTACAGGTAAGTTCGTTTAATCTCATAATTATACTCGCTCCTTGTTCGAGAGGTTTTAAACAGTGTAGATGTTCAAAGTTTAGTTGGGAATGAAACATTTAAATTGAAACGAGTACCAATAATATGATTATTCATTAGTGAATAAAGTACATTGTTATCACGAAAGCTAATTAAGCTGCCCATGACTTTAATCCCAATAAAGGCAGTGAGAGGCACAGCCGTCGCCTGATAAACTCAGCGCGGCGTTCCACCAAACGTTTTGATATTATCATGTAAAAAACAATAAGAATAATAACTGTTAGCTAAACAAGTTTCACCAGTTCTCAAGAATGGAATCGATATTATGTATGTTATATAATATATGGTTATACTATACTGTACTAGAATAGATACATAGTTCTAAATAATTAAGTTGAAGTTGAGCGAGTACATTAAATACCTATTTCACATTACTATCAATTTCACAACAAAAGAACTACACAAGAACAAATTTCTGAATGAGCTCAACATCAAGATTGGCTATAAGAGCCTCACAGGGACCTCACCATAGAGCACATTTCCGAAGCTCTTGAACAACAACTAATCATACTCAACTAATGATTAGATAAGCTTGCCTGTACTATCTGTTTTCTTTGTATGTTTCTCGTGTCTGTTTCATTGTGTACAAATAAATAAATAAATAATAAATAAATAAACAACGATAGTTATAATCGAAAGGACTGTGAGACTTCATCATATAGTATAACACTCATTTTTCATTGGCATACCAAGGGCTACAATAATTATCAAAGTTACACATTATTTGTTTACATACATAAAAGAAGAAGAAATACATAAAGAAGAACGGGTAATGACGAGGGCACCCAGACACAAGATTGATTGTAACATCCTGTGCTAAGTTGGCAATTGTTGTCGACATTGAGTAGTTAAATGAATCCTAAGACAACATGTCAAATTGATTAGAGAAAATACAAATATAAGTGCAAGTAAGAATTTCGATACATTTATTCAAATGACCTTTTTCATTAAAATATTCAGAACCACTGAACTAAACTTTCCTCTTTATTATAAGATATTGTTAAATGAGGCTGAAAGTATAAAGAGGGGAAGTGCATTTACATTATGTACTTGTGTGATAATTATCTTCGTAATAATTAAGATTTTGTTTTTATTAAAATAGATTACCTGAGCCCAAGTTATTGTGTATTACCTAATATCGACCATATGGGCTTGGTAATAATATTTAGTATATTTTTTTTTTTTTTTTTTTATGTGGTAATAATAAATATAACTTGTTGTGGATTTTTTTCCTATTCCTCTATGCAACCTTTCACCCACCAATCAGATGATAGAACAACGTACACACAACACATTAACACACGTAACATTGTTTACGCAGCTATCTCTTTAGTGTAATAATTATTGAATTTGTTTTTAGGACAGTAATAGTGACGTCCTATTATTTACTGGAAAAAATAAATAAATGAATAAAACATATTTTACCCTTAGGTGTGCAGTTACATATAAGGATAACATTAATTTATTAATTATCGGTCGTGTAGGTATATTATCATCGTTCGTAAAAATCATCCTTTCCTTTAACCTAACTTAACATGATCCTGTTGTTTGCACAGGGATTCACTTCTCGTACCCATCCTGAAGATTTAATATGTCAGGTTATTTAGTGAAGGGACCTGCCTGATTTACGTTACAACACTAACCGAAAAATAAGATAAACATATATTTATCATGAAAATATTATTGTTACTTCTCCACTGCAGTTTGGTTCCGATTGATTAAGTGGAGGGACATTATTGTTGTAATTTTTATATTAATTGTAAACTGTGTTTTGGGCTGATCAGCAACAACATAATAAATCTACAACAACATAATTTAGAGAAAACGCTAATGGTGATGTAAGTTATATGTTATTAATGAACTATTTTTCCTTCCTTTTCACCTATGAGTTAATAATAAAAAGGGCAACTATTCTATCTAACCGAACTAGGTATCAATATTTTACAATTTCGAATGTAATACTTGAAGGAAATTTTCATTGAAGTTATAATATTATCAGGTAGGTACCCCAATTTATACTGAGATTAGTATTGTTATTCCTGATTAACAAAGACAGGATTTGAATCCCATGTCTTAATGATAATGCTAAAACTTTTAGTGATAGACATTCGGAATTAATTTTACCAGAATTTTGAAAAATATATTTGCTTGTGCAAATTTTCCCATTATAACTTTATAGGGAATTCTTCCTCCTCATGAGGTACTATTCTTAAACGGCCTTGCTGCCTGGGCCACTGTTGATACTAATGGCTGTGAGACTGCTAATACATCTGGTTGTAGCTCTGCTACTACTGCTGGCTGTAGGGCTGCTGGTACTGCTGGTTATATCACTGCTGATCATGACTGGTTGCATCACTGCTTTTATTGCTGGCTGTGGGGCGGCCTGCTGATACTGTTCCTTGTGGGCTTTCTGTTCATGCTGTTGGCTGTGGGGCTGCCTGCTGATACTGTTGTCTCTGTTCCACAGATCCTGTTGCTATCTCGTTTACTCACTCTTCGGGCAATGTTATTCATTATTATTTATGTGCTATTTGAATTTTATGATGTTGGTTGAAAGAATTTAATAGCAGTATTCTCTAACCATGTCTTGTGTACAGTTATCTCTTTTGAAAGTAATCTCTGACATTACATACTTTGATTTCTAGCACAGTTGAGGTTGATTAATAGAACAGAGGCTTTTAGGTTTTGAATTGTCGGTTATTTCTTCAGAATTTGTACTCTCATTATTTTATAATAATCAATTTGACATAATAGTCTATTGTTTCTCAGCATTAGTCTAATCTTGAGTTTCAACATGGGTAGGTAAGCCCCGACAATTCAATGGTTTATCTTCGATTCCTCAAGTGACAAACCAAACATGGAAATAAAAGTATAAAAAATAGTTGGTCTATGTTCTAGCTATCTACTAGCGTTTAGCAAAAGGCGATACTTGTAGTGGTAGCTTTATGTTATTTGAGTTGATACCATCAAGTCCATTGTCTATCCTCTAAGTGATAGCTCTAGGTATGGAAATGAGAAATAGGTATATAGCGCTTGCCAATGCCGACCATAATCGTGGTAGCTCTTATGTTAATATGGTTCATACCATCAAGTCCATTGTCTATCCTCTAAGTGATAGCTCTAAGTATGGAAATGAGAAATAGGTATGTTAGCGCTTGTCAATGGCGACTTTCTTAGTGGTAGCTCTTACATTCATTGTGTTGATACCTTCAAGTCCATTGTCTATCCTCTAAGTGATAGCTCTAGGCATGGAAATGATAAATAGGTATATTAGCGCTTGGCAATGGCGACCTTCCTGGTGGTAGATCTTTTGTTAATTAGGTTGATACCATCAAGTCCATTGTCTATCCTCTAAGTGATAGCTCTAAGTATGGAAATGAGAAATAGGTATGTTAGCGCTTGTCAGTGGCGACCTTCCTAGTGGTAGCTCTTATGTTCATTGCATTGATACCTTCAAGTCTATTGTCTATCCTCTAAGTGATAGCTCTAGGTATGGAAATGAGAAATAGATATGTTAGCGCTTGTCAATGGCGACTTTCTTAGTGGTAGCTCTTACATTCATTGCATTGATACCTTCAAGTCTATTGTCTATCCTCTAAGTGATAGCTCTAGGTATGGAAATGACAAATAGGTATATTATCGCTTATCAATGGCGACCTTCCTAATGGTAGCTCTTATGTGCATTGTGCCTTTAAGTCCATTGTCTATCCTCTAAGTGATAGCTCTAGGTATGGAAATGTAAAATAGGTATATTAGCGCTTAGCAATGGTCTTAGTGGTTGATTTTTATGTTAATAGGGTTGATACATCAAGTCCATTGTCTATCCTCTATTGTGATAGCTCTAAAGGGAAACAAATAGTCTGTCTATTCTCTAGTCAGACAGTTCACTACTAGTGCTTAACTAGGTGACTCTCCAAGTGGTGTTCTCTTGTTGGTTAGGTTGGTACCAATAATCATCACCCATACGTTGGAAGCTTGAATTATAATAAGATTAGAGTAATTTGGAAGAAATTGCTTACTATAATAAGGCTATCTTTTGCCTGTACTCTCTTAACACTCTTTCTGTTTTTATTGTTAGGGTATATTTTCATCATCTTATATTGTAAGTATCATTCGGAGAAGATAACATTATTAACACCACTTAACAGAGACTGTGAGAAGGGATTATGTACTGTTATAATATATATAATATCATTTTTAAGTATGGTTATCTTGTAGTAAACCAATTATAATCCTCTAAATGTTTTAAGTGTTATCTTGAATAAGTTATGTATCTTGTCTACCAATGGTGTAGATGACCTCTGTGATATTGAGTACTACTGTGTCATAGGTACTTCTTGATGAACAGGGTAAACATGAAGTGCTTCTGTCATCTAATTATCTGAACTTGTCAAATTATTTCCGAGTTAATTATTTACTTTTCTATGCCATTCTGCGGTTATATTTCACTGGTTCTCTTTGTTTTATAAAAAAAAACTGCTCATTTCATTCGCTGATAGTAAGTTATCAACCGCAACATAAGCCAAGAACACAATTACAAAAAGAAACAAAAATTTTTTTATTTTATTTTTTGACAGATGAAAATAAAAACGCGGCAATCAGGGACTGAAGACAAGGCTTAGGCCTATTTTGATCGTGATTTTCGAATATTAAATTACTAAAGTCAAGACTGTATAGTCCTGAGATCTTTTCCTGCCTTATATAAGGCGAATTTAAACAACATCAACATCGGAACAAAGTATAACTTTTAAATCACTGTTATAACACGAACACGATACAATTTTAATATTATTATTATTTCTGTTAATAAAACTAGTTACTTTTATTAGTAATAAGTACCAACTTAAGTTACTTCTTCGAATGTTAGGATTATAAAATTATAACCTCAAAAAAAAGTAATTTGTTTTCGACAATAAAAGGAATTAAATTGAATTGATCATAATTATATCTTCTCTTGTTTTAGTAGATGGATAATGTTAAGACTTACCAGTATAATCCACGTTTTGTTTTATCAAAAACAACTTACGCTCGTCGTCATCCACATTTTTTCTTTGGTACTGTTTCTAGCTTTTTTAGAGAAAAAAGCACTTGATTATGTAAGTAACACATTTTTCGCACTATATCAATCATGTTTTTGTATTAAATATTAGTTTTCAATTAGTTTATTTACGGAGGCGAAGTGACGCGCCGGTGCACAAAAACCGTAATGACATTAGTTGACAGCTGCGTTCAGGAAGCGGGAAACTAACTTTTTTTTTAGCTTTGGATATGAGCTTTGAAAATTGTGACGATGCTGGAGCATAAGACGTAGACTACACTGTTTAAAACCTCTCGAACAAGGAGCGAGTATAATTTACAAATAAAACTATGGAGTACATTATCGTAATACTCATATAAAGTCCTTAATTCACCTACAAAATAGGCTACATGACTAGGTCAAAGATAAATTATAAAATGCTAATCTACAAGTAAAACCCAGTCTAAGATGATCAAAAATCAATCTCATTTTACTTTTCGACTTATTTTCGAATTCTATTCATGAATTAAGTAACAATGAGTGCGACGTTTGACCGCTTTTATTGATGACGTCACAGGACATAAAGTCACATACTTAAACTCTTTCTTTTTCACTTTCCTTCCACCGACTGTAATTGGAATACCATTGTATTTAAGTTTATAAATTATGTAATACAAACTGGATTTAAAAAAAAAGAAAAGAAAGGAAAACATGAAACAGTAGGACTAGGGCCCTGTGCTGGGAGGTTTTCTGGCCACGTCTTTCCCTCAGCGTTACAGATTCCGATGTGGTAGTAGTTTTACAGCTAGTTACATAATATGTAATTTAATTTTTTGACGTTCAAAAAGCGCTAACTTTGTTAACCAATTTTGAAAATAAATATTTTTGATTTTTTTTTTAATTTTGGACAGTATTCCCACACAAACTCCAAAGAAAACTTTCGTAAGTATTGAAATTTCGTAAAAAGTATTTCATTTGACTAGGTTGTCAAGTAGCCTATTACTATAGGATTTTCTGTTGCTTTCAAATCAGTTTATCTAAATCCCACAGACCTATAGGCTATGCCCCTGGGCATTGTTCCTTATTGCCGCGACTGTCAAAGCGTGATGGAAAGTTGCGCTTGCGCAGTTAGAAATTATCGCCAGCTAAAGGCCAAAATCAGCTTAGGTTTAGCAGAGAATCTTTATATGGAAATGAAATGAATTGTTCGAATAAACTCAAGATACTTAGGTATTTATTTACATAAGTACTATATTCTCACATATATATCCAAATTGGGGTAGTCAGAGGTACATCTCTCACAAGATGAACGAAGTAACCGCATCTCATCGAGTTTTCTGTTAGACCTTCGTGATAGGTGGCGCGCCGTATCGCCATCTATAATGGTCGAGCCAACTGTATTAGTGCTTTAGGTGCCTTCTGAAGCACGATTCATCTCATTACTGGGTTAGTGAAAACTGCACTTAAGATGAGTTAATAACTCATTGGTGCAAGTCCGATCCCAACTGGGCACCCTCAGGCCTGTTGTCTTAAACGTTGTACCGGGTGAGAGCCTTCAGCGCTCCCCATTTGTCCGGCCAAGTAGTTAATGCCATCTGCGGCAAATCTACAATTAGTCACGTCAAAAAAAAAGCAAGTCTGATACCGGGGTTCGAACCGACATTACTAAAACTCTGCCGGGGGTATTAATTTCATAGTTTATTATTTACTTATTCTTTTTTGACGTAATTTACTGTAGCTCATTGGCCTCCGTGGTCCAGTGGGATCGTTGTGCTCACGATCCAGAGGTTCTAGGTTCGAATCCCGGTAGAGAAAAATCACAAAAATCACTTTGCTATCCCTAGTTTGGTTAAGACATTACAGGCTTATCACCTGATTGTCCAAAAGTAAAGATGATCCGTGGTTCGGAAGGCACGTTAAGCCGTTGGTCCCGATTGCTACTTACTGATGTAAGTAAGTAGTCGTTACATGAGCCATGTCAGGGGCCTTTGGCGGCTGAATAATAACCCTGACACCAGGGTTGATGAGGTTGGTAAGCCAACTCACAACCCACACGATAGAAGAAGACTGAAGCTTACGAGTATTATATGTATATAAATAACTATGATTATTAAGCCTATTGTAATACTAATAAAAAGAGCGATTATCATGATTAAGGACACGCTAAATTGTGTTCATCCTGTACCGAACTTGCTTTTAAGGGCAATTTTTGTTTGTAATACCTTATTGTTACAAAGCAACCATTGTTTACCTAATTGTATATTGTTTGACTTGAAAACCTGAAGGTCTGTGCGTTATTTACTTTGTTAAAGACGAAGTTCCTTATAGGTCTTCTTACTGTATAGTGCACTTTAAAATGTATACAGGGTGTTAGTGACATCGTAACGAAAACTTTGAGGATGATTCAGACCATGATTCTGAGTTGTATTCGCTACGGTGTCACTATCACCCATACCTACTTATATGGCTACCGTATATGTACTTGTACGGGGTGTAAGTGACATCGTAACGAATACTGTGGGCGTGGTTCAGACCATGATTATGAGTTAATATCAAGTGGAATTATGTGAATGAAACAATAATTAAAGCACATAATAACGGGTTCTTACCGCGTTTAAATGGGGATATGAGACTACCGATACTTCGACACTGTTGCAAGTGCCATGATCACAAAACAACGAAATGAAACAAATTAAAAAAAAAAACTAAAAAAAAAAACACGACTTTTGCGACGGAAAATTCTACTTGATATTAACTCAGAATCATGGTCTGAATCATCCCCCTGAGTATTCGTTACGATGTCACTAACACCCTGTATATTGTATTGTGGCAACACCGCGTCTTTCTCTTACACTTTTAACATTATGGCGAATGGTATTGCTTTTTCTCTTTTTGTTAATTTAAATATTTTTAAAATAGTACAGTCCATTTCTAAATTCAATCATGTGTTTTCATTCACATAACACCAGCGACCCACACTGGCCTATAAGGAACTTTTTAACTTCCCTGGGTTAAAAAGGCCTCATCGAAGCAATTCATCTAAGAAAATACAAATATACTTTATTACACCAATATAAAAATAAATAATTACAAAAGACTCTTAACTAGGTTTATGACAAATGGCGGCCTTATCGCTTAAGCAATATTGCTATTTTCATTCCGCAGTTACTTTTATATGCGCAAATGTCAAATTGCAATATTGCTTGGTGGCTTTTTCAACCCCTAGTACTTGCTAAACATGCAAACATGCGTAAATATTGTAGATTCACGTTTCTAAATTCAATCTATCTGGACTCGCACCAATAAGTTATTAATTTATCTAAAGATTTAACATCTAATATCTCCATAATATCATAATTCACAGACACGTGTCGTTGCGTTAAAAGTAATCACCTCAGGTTGGATATATCGCCAAAGGCAGAGAAATTTATTGAATGGCATCTCCTACACACACGTTTAATTTATACATACATACATACATAAACTCACGCCCGTAATCCCTAATGGGGTGGGCAGAGCCACAAGTAATCAAAGACAACTTGCAGCCACTGTTGATACGAAGTCCAAAGATGGATATGATGAACCTTATGGTGATAAGGGATCAGCCTATCGCCCATAACATTAGTCCATCATGTTAGAGGACACAATCCCTCTGTCGGTTTTTACGACATGCCCGGGAAGAGAAGCAGCTGAACGTGTTCTATGTTTTTTATATGCTCCCAGAACAGCATAGAAGCAGTATTTATACAGCATTTATACAGTATCCTATTGGACAAATCAATTCGACCGTCAACAAGCTATAGATCAAATATTTTACCATATTGCCTGACTGCAGATAAATTTGACAACACTAGTGTCTCTAGACAAATCGATTATGCATAATATTCTTTTCGTGAAAGATAAATTGTTTTTAATTCCATTATAAGTGTACCTACTTGTAATTTACGTTTTAATTGAAATAGAAAGTTATCAGAGGTCTTCTTTTTTTAAAGTCGTTCTAAAGGTCCAAGTCCTTTTAAAATCTCTATTGTTTAAAATATAGATTTAATTGATATCACGTGGCAATAGACTCGCTCCTTTTGACTTAAACATAGTTGGCGAGGAAGTGTGTATACTATACAACTCTGCCTACTCCTTTGGGGATACAGTCATGTTGCTATGTTATGTTGTTGTTTAAAATATGGGATCGACATACCAACATATAGAGACATATAGAGTTATTGAGGACAGAAGAGGCAAGATGATTGGACACTTAATAAGAAACGAACTTATTAAAAACATGATTGAAGGAAAGCTACAAGGAAAGAGAGGAAGGAGAAGACCATGAAGAGCTTACATAGAACAGATCAAAGAGAAGGTGAACGTCGTGTCTTATAAAGAAGTTAAGGAATTGGCCTTTGATAGACAAGAATGGAGAATGCTACACCGACAAGAGCGTGGCACTTATATTAGTGATGGTGCCAACATATGTCATAGGTCAAATTTTTGCTTTCCAGCGCTCGTATCGCGACACGCAGGGTGTCTCCTGAAAGGGGGCGCAAAAACCCTTCAGATGGTGTCAAAATTGGGGGATGCGACCATACAAAAACTGTTGAAAATTTTGAAAATACTGAATTTTTGATACAATTTGTATGAGAATTTAAAGTTTTTTGAATAAAATGTCCTGAAATTTTACTGAAACCAATCAATTGGGATCGCAATAAAACACTATAACCGAAAGTACCAGTGTTACCAGTTTTACCAGTGTTAATGTCGCTTCTTGGTCGGCCAAGTGGACCTTATGTCACTCTCATATTATTATCACTGTCGTTTTTGGTAATCGTTTGCACTTCGCTAAGACCCCTGAAGGCATTATTTGCAACGCGTCTCACAAAATCAACCGATCCCTTCGTTGTAATACCTTAGAAGAGAAATTGATTCTGATTGTCCTACAAGACGTACTCATGCATTATAAATGATCACAGAGAAACGTCAATAAGTAAAGATGGCATTTGAAGACGCATCGCCTCGGGAAGTGAAATTAACTTTTGTTTTGTATAGAGCCGGCTTATTAAACCAATCAACATTATATTCCGTGTCATTGACAGGATTCTAAAAACTTGTGGGCAGAGAACGTATTCTCAGAATTGTAAGTGTCATCCCCTGAGGTACAGAAATTGAATAAGTATTGTTCTTGTGTTTGAAAAGTTTTATATCAAGCAAAACTTTCTATCTGATATGATAGTCATATTGTTCGTATGTCCGAGCGTTTGAATAACCGGATTTTAAGTAATAGAAAAAGGGTAGGTAGGAGTTCGGCTGTTTATATCAACTCATGGTAAAAAATCACATAATGATATAATCTATTATTTGGGCAATGGACTGGGTCAAAGATACTTAAAGTACCTTTAACATGCTGATCTATAAATAGATATTTATGAGAACATCATACTTTTACGGCGCGCGTTTTGCACTCACTTGGCCCTTCCAACCTCTTTCTTCTATTCCTTGTTATAAGACCCAGGCACAACACATCGTCCGCCCATTATTATTTTATTATTATACCATCATCATCATCATCATCATCAGCCCATTAACGTCCCCACTGCTGGGGCACGGGCCTACCCTATGGATGGATAGGGAGATCGGGCCTTAAACCATCACGCGGGCCCAGTGCGGATTGATGGTTATTAACGACTGCTAATGCAGCCGGGACCAACGGCTTAACGTGCCTTCCGAAGCACGGAAGAGCTAGAGATGAAAACTTTTTTTTTGTGGTCACCCATCCTATGACCGGCCTTTGCGAAAGTTGCTTTACTTCAACAATCGCAGACCGAACGCGTTAACCGCTGCGCCACCGAACTCCTCATTATACCATATCTGATCCAAATTTATTTATTTATTTATTAATGGATCACTTACAGCTATGCACAACAAGTAAAACAGTACTTATGTGTAAGCCAATTACAAGTGAACACAACATTCATCTTAAAAAATATGAAGCAACAACTTATTTTTGAATATATGCCTCTGCCATTATTACATTAAATTTTTGAATAGTTATGTACCCGAGCAATAAGAAAATAGGTAATTATTACGTTAAATCTGTACAACGCCATCTATAATTCTTTTGAGGTACGTAGCCTCGAAAGACCCTCATTGAAAAGACATGGGCATAATAGTTGCTACTAAGCGCATCACTTACCAACACGATACTCAGGACGTGATATCAAGCATCTGTTGACTACCAGAATTTTCGATACTAAAGTTCATAGCGTAGGCAGTTATTTATTGCCTAAAAACTCAGTTGAAAGAACTCACAGTACTAAATCCATCTACCAGCGCAATACTGTACGCGAGGACAAATAAAAATAAACTCAGCAACGACAATAAAAACTCGTGGACAAATTCGCCATCGGCATCGGCAGTTCGAACCAAAATTGGAACGCTTGCCGCCGCCCATAGCCAAACCGACGTGGGAAAACTAAATTGTCTGAAAAGGGGAATTTATTCACAGATTTGAATGCGACGCGACAGTATCGCTGGTAGATCGCACCGTGACAGAGCTTCGTGAAATGATATCGTGATGTGGTGTCGTGACGTCTCTTGTGCGGCCTTATTAGGCCCGCCGCATACGGAGCGATATAATCGGGGCGCCTTGGGATAGGAATGAATTAGATGGGATTTGAAGTTTGGATTTTGAAAGGTCTTTGTTTGGTTTGGCGTAAAAAAGTTTAACCCCGATACGTCGGTATCGGGGCGTGGTCGACGATTTCCCTCATTCAGCGCTTATCGCTATCGACCCACTAGAGTCGATTAATTCTTTCAAATATTCTTTCTCTCAGATGACGCCCTGAACCGAGGTTCGCGCCCAACTGGGCACCCTCAGACCTGTTGTCGTAAATTTTGTACCGGGTGAGAGCCCTCAGCGCTCCCCATTTGTCCGGCCAAGTAGTTAATGCCATCTGCGGCAAATCTACAATAAGTCACGTCAAAAAAAGGCGTAAAATAGATCTTAAAATTGTTTTATATGTAGAAATGAACCAATTTGTAAACCAAATACGTCATTAGGTATATAGATAACCGTCACGAATCGTTTTTCATTGAGCGTTATTTAAAATACTTAATCCTCATTCTATTAGACTTTATTTTTTTAGTCTTTTTTTAAGTAACTAGCTCTTAATCTACTAATTTTAAATTAATTCATAAACAAATACCTACAAACACACGATCCAATTAGATAATCGATTTTTACCCAAACGCAACCCTAAAATCGACATTTTTGATTCATTTTTAGTTTTTCTACAATTGAGATCCAAGCATCGGTGAGTGTGCACCAGCCTAAGCTGACCGGGTGGACAGTCGACCTGGGGTCAGGGCAACAATGGCGCTACTTTCGTTTTGGCAAGGTCAATGTTCTTCCACTTCCGTGGAAGGTAGTAGCTATTGAAAATAAGGAGACCAGGAGGTGAGAAGTTTGTAAAGCTTTTGTTTTATTTACGTCTTCTTCTATCACTGCTGGGCATAGGCCTCCCCTCAATCATCCGGACATCACCAATAACAAAATATCATCATCATCATCACTAATTTAAGAGCCACGCTCTTGGCGGAGTAACATTCTCCATGCTACTTTTTAGGGAAAAATAGGGCAGTGGTTTCCCTGTTGCCTTCCGCCCCGCAGTACTCTGTCAAAAATCTAATTACTTACATGTAATTAAGGATCTCGATGGAGGAGCTCGATGGCGCAGCGGTAAACGCGTTCGGTCCGCGATTGTTGAAGTAAAGCAACTTTCGCAGAGGCCGGTCATAGGATGGGTGACCACAAAAAAAAAAGTTTTCATCTCGAGCTCCTCCGTGCTTCGGAAGGCACGTTAAGCCGTTGGTCCCGGCTGCATTAGCAGTCGTTAATAACCACCAATCCGCACTGGGCCCGCGTGGCGGTTTAAGGCCCGATCTCCCTATCCATCAATAGGGAAGGCCCGTGCCCCAGCAGTGGGGACGTTTATGGGCTGATGATGATGAACTAAGGATCACTCTTCTGCCAACCTCTAATTTCCAATTACAGATAGAACAAGCAAATGTACTAACATAGTAAGTAATTGTGTTTGCGAGTGTAGCGAATAATTCGCGAAGTCATATAACAGTTATATACAGTGATACGGTAAAGAAAGCCCCGATTCTCACGCGGAATCGGAAACAACCTCGGTTTTTTAGCATCATGTCAGATAGAATGAATGCCATAATAACACGTAGTGTGTGAATATGGCAAGCTCATTACAGTTTAGGATTAGAAACGGAGTATGATACTCTTTGTCATTGAGAAGTGGAGCGAGAGTGTGGAGGAAAGAAAATTTAATTGGACCAACCATAGGTGATTATTATTTTAGTTTTTTCAGAGGTTGTTGTAATTGTCAAGAAACGACATTATGGCAATGACTACAAACTTAGATGACATGCCCGTATCCCCATCGGGGTGGACAGAGTTACAGAGCTAAGAGGCTTGTTAGCGTGTCGCCTTAAACCTAAATAAAGATTTTATCTATATATCTATCAATTTCTCAGACCTACGGTTACTACCACGGTTGTAGAGGTGGTGGAAGGGGCAAGTCACGGACTGTAGCCTGTAACCTGACAGAGGGCAGCAGTAACTGTCAGTACAGGCGGAGGACAGGAGTCCTAATACGGCTGTGAAATAGACTACTCTGAGCGCCATCCCACTCATGTCAGACAGAGTACTGCGGGATGGAAGGCAAGTGGGAAACTGCCCTTTTTTCCCTAAAAAAAGTAGCATGGAGAAGGCTACACCGACAAGAGCGTAGCTTTTAAATTAGTAAGTAATCTTAGAATATTTTTTGTATCAGGATTATTGTTGAGCAGCCATTTTAAGGTGCAAGTCGTATCGTATCCGGAGGTGAAAGATATGGCGGGAAGAAGAGAGGAATAGCGATAACTCCACCGACAAGAGCGCAGCTAAATGCATATAATCCGGTTGCTTTCAAGGCCAGAGTGAACAGACACCTTCTGGGCTAGCTCGCTTCATCTTAGGCCTCGTCAATGCCTTCGGGCAAGTCTGGGTCAACCCATCAATAGTAAAAAAACTCTTTAAATAACGAGAGAGTCATCTATTGCTATTCATAGTGACGCGATAGATCGTCACCTTGCATGTAATTACATCATTAGTTCATGTTTGTGTAGTTTATAGGTAAATCATTATGAGTTTTGGTTTATAATTAAGTACGTCTACTTTCTGTAGTGAAGAAAATAAATGCGCTTCCGTTATTCAATTACAACTAAAAGTTATATATTCCCGGAAAACTAGTTAATTAAGTATTTAATTGAGAATAATATAAACTGATAATTAATATATGCGTTCAGGTTGACATAAAACTTTATGTTAATTGATTGTCGTTGCGTTGCTAATTTCACAGTTCAATTACGTTATTTAATAACTCAATTAAAACTTAAACGACGTAATCAATAATCATCTGACGGGTTCTAGCGTAAACAATTTATTATCTATTTGCCTAATTGGTCATCATTTACAGGCTCATCTGATAAGCTAGATGTAGCCTAGATTTACCATTCTCTCGCTATTTCCTCCAGGACTTTTCGTTCAACAGAATTGATCAACCTAATGTTCAACATTATAGCGTATCTTCCACTACTTGAGACTACTCATTTTTTTATCGTTTAGAGCATATACCAATTATTATTAAATTATACTTCGACATGTAAGGTACTTTGTAGGTTGGCTCTGACTTTAGAGCTAGACTATTACGACAACTGGGACAAAATTGACTCCTCTTAAAAATAAGTTATACGCGGTCCTGTATAACTTTTAAAAGATTTCTTCCTCTATATCCGAGTCGGTTATTCCATTGTGAAAGATGTTCGTTATCATTTCTTCGAGTCTGATAGAAACTTCCCATTTTTTATCGGAAGCCTCTTACTTTCTATACAGAATATTAGCTGCTTCGTTTGAAAGGAAAATGTGTTGATTTGTTAAGGTTGATATTAGGTGGTGACAGTGGACATTGAACCGGTTCGAGTCTTTGTTGGGACAACAAGCGTTAATGGTTTAAAATAGTTGTAAGAGTATTTTTTTGAACTTGTTTGATGTCTTTTACCAAGCAGAATAAAATAGATAATCCATTAACATTTCACAATAAAAAACACAGCTTATAAAGCATTTTGTGGAGTTTATCAGCAGCATATAGCGAAACTACGAATTAAAAAGGTGTTAAGTAGTTTTGACGTCATTTATTGTAGGTTCGGCTCAAATGACATCAACTACTCGGCTGGAAAAATTGGGCCCCCTGAGGGCCCTAACCCGGTACAAAATTGAAGACAACAGTCCTGAGGGTAACTACTTAGTTAGGCGTACGTTAGCTCAAGGCCTCGTCGTTTGAGACGATTATATTTGGAAGAAGTCACGGTAGGTACGAGTACTTAGTTATTCATAAGGTAATTAATTATGACTGAAGATCTAGTATATGAGTACCTATACTATTAAAGAACCATAAACGTGGCTAAGTGGGTGATATTCAAATTCAAAATTCAAAAATATCTTTATTCAGTAGGTAACATAGTTACACGTTGAATCGTCAATTTTTACATAACGAACGTCTCATCCGCCTAAAACTACTGCAGCTTCTCACAACCTGTATAGCCGGGGAAAAGAAGCTGCAAGAAAAACCACGGCACTGGGCCCTAGACGTTCTTTTAAAAAAATAAACATATAGGTGCGTTGAAATTGTTGTGTGAGAAGTGATCGAGTGACATGAGTAGTTTTTTTTTGTTTTGGTTTTCCCCGTAGGGTAAGGCGTATTACGTATTTTTTTTTCTTGATGATTGATGAAATGATGAAAGGTGATGATGATGAAACCTAAGCCCCCACCCTCGGAGTAGACTCCTACTCCGAACCCCAAACGAATTAACTCAAAGTCCGCATAAACTTTCGAGTTATTAAGCGGCTTCTTGGCACGAAGCGAAAATAGGCAGATACACTTTGTTTATTGAATACTCCGATATAATAACACTCGCGAATGTCTTCCGACTAACTTAATGCGATCATTAACCACAAAACACCACTTCGTATTAATTATTTAGATTATTCAATGAAGAAAGCAACTGTCCCGTTCCCGTTTCCCGCCAAAAAGCCTGATATGAGTAGTACAGAAGGCGCAGAGTATAGAAGGGATGCATAGACTATAGATAGATAGAGAAAAGGAGTGTGAATGAGTTAGAGAGTGATAGAAGAAGTGAGAAGGAAAGAAGAGGGGAGATATTGATGATGGCGGATGGTAGACAATTTATTTATTTTAAGTATTTTATTTTATTTGGGTAGCTTACAGCCTTTTTTACAAAATGAATACTTATAATTACAAACAAATGCCAATGAAAAGCTACCACAAGTGATCATAAAACATTTTAAAATGTCCATACAGACTCAGATACAGCCAGAAATTAAATGAGGTTCCTTGGTCAGCAAGGTTTTTACACAATGGTGGTGTGGTTGACTGTACTCGGAGAAAAATAAAAGAAGTATTTGAACCGTACTTGAACTGCGCAAGCCCAATTCCCACATAAATATTATATCAATTTAGATTATTCAATTCAAGTCCTATTTAAATTATTCAATTCGTATGTCATCTAAATTCTGGTGAAAACCTTCCAAAATTAATACGAACAGTCAATTAATGGAGTTATAAATCTTTTTTTCTTTCGCCTTACTAAAAGTACTTTTTTTTATTTAAAACTATAAATTACTCTGCTTAATAACACGTAATTCACATAAATAACCTATTATTAGCATATTTTTGCGGTTTGTTTTTTTTTATGAGACTACAATTTTTAACTTCTATATTTTTTACACAGAACGTGATGTAAATCAATTTCTGCGGGTTCAAAGTCGAATAGAGCCTTACAACAAAAGAAAACATGTTTTTATGAGTGTTTGAGTTCACGGTTAGTCTTCTTTACAAGAAACACTTTTTTTAACACAAAAATCTCGAAACTCAAAAATAAAATTGTAACAATTTTTGAACTTTTTAAATCCAAAGAGAAGATATTAATATAGCAAGAAACTCGACAGCGACTCTCTCCCAGACGAACTGAACCTGACTCAAAATAGAAAACGTTTATTTTCGAATACCTACTATCCAGATTCTTATTTTTTGTCAGTCATATCACTTACTTACTTACCGCTTTGGAACCATTTCCCAGTTACAAATCAAGCCATTTTTTACCATCCAAAGATTAGACGACTAACACACATAACGAAGGAAGTACCACAGGTGTTTAGCTTGTTAATCAGCCTCCAAGCTTGGGAACTAGGTATCTATGGCAACCGACGGCAAAGTCAAATCATTGCCAAAGTTCACTTTATTGTTAACGCACGAAATTAGACCGATGCGATGTATGAATGGAAGTAATAACAACGTGAAATTGGGAAATTATACTCTATTGTAATTGCTATTAAGTAGATTTGTTCTGTTTGGCTGCCTGCAAAAGGTTGTTAAGTAGAATGGACAACAGAGTGTTTCTTTTTCTTTTCGAGTTGAAAGCAGACTTAAACCGGGTGTTAGTGACATCGTAACGAAAACTTTGATGGGTGATCCAGACCATGATTCTGAGCGGAATTTTCCATCGCAAAAGTATTGAACTGAAAATAATTTTAAAATATTTTACGAGAGTAAATTCCACTTGTTATCATCTTAGAATCATAGAGTTAATGTTAAATGGATTTTTTCATCGCAAAAGTATATAAGGATATGAAAATAATTTAAAAAACACAAAAAAATCTTGAATTTTGCGACGAAAAATTCCACTTGATGTTAACTCAGAATCTTGCGCTGAATCATCCCCCTCAGTATTTGATACGATGTCACTACACCCTATTTATTGCGCGCCCAGTATTTGGCTACGGAAATGGCGGTGTCAGTAGCCAGCACCAAGTCCTCTCGCATGGTGGCAGGGCAAGAAGGATAAAATACATTAGTTGTGTGAAAATCTCTCCAGCTAGATAATAAGACGCTAAAGTATGAATGATAAAAGATGCTTTTTAAAAGCTGGATGCCAATTTTTTTGACCAAAGTTAATATGCAAGTAGTTTACATAACTTGTACAAAAAGTGTCTCAGAGTATTGATTTCTGATTAGACCTTGTTTTGTAAATGCAAATCAGCATATTTGGTGGTGTCAAAATTATATCTATCATCCTAAAGTTCATACAGATTTCAAATTGACTAAAAGTACGTATGCAGTAGATATATATCACCATAGATCTATTCCAGACGATTTAGGACATCATTTTCGCGAAGTGATGCACTTTTTTCACGGCTAAGCAAGCCAGGGTAAAATAGATAGTATGCAAATAGTCGTTAAAGTCTTAAATAAGCAGTTAGCAAATCTAGTTATCGCCCTACACTAAGCAATACAAGTTCATACAGAGAAACGGTAAAGAAATCGGAATGAAAAGACCATTGTGGCTATACAAAGGAATGACAGGTGTACCTGGTTGTCAGTTCCCAGTGTAGGAGTCGCTCTAATAACAGCAATTTTGAAACCGCTCCAATTTCCAAAGAGAAGTAAGGTATTGTTTGAAGCAAAGTGGCGTGGCATTAGCGATGTATTGAAGGATTACAAGGTACTTAATTACTACAACGATGGCTTACTTGAGGTATTCGAAGCGTCTGCGAATAAGGATGGACGTAGGTATGTTGGTTAAGTTTTAAAAGCTGATTGTGCACTGGCTTATTTGATTTCAAACGTCCAATAATCTTAAAATAGAAGAATTAATAAGTAGGTAACAAAAGTAATGAATATGTAGGTAACAAAAAGGAAATATTGTAAGACAATACTTAAAAAAAAACGGTTATTTTATTTTAATACCACGCCCCAATTCCACATCATTCGCACAGAAAACAATACAAAAACTAACAGAATAGACAAGATAATAGACAAAATTTAGTCTAGACCACTACAAATTAGCATGAAAGTATGCTACCGCGCGGCAACGGAGATAGAAACCAAGATACAATTGTTACTAATTGCACTACATGGTAGACAAAGAAAGCACGGGTCACTGATTCCACTAACTAACGGGTCTCAGATGTCAACCTCAAGACTCAAGCCACCAGAAACCCGTTTAGAACCAGACTCAAGACACATAAAGGCGATGGTAAACCTTGATAAAAGGAAACGGTAGTTAACGCTAATACTGACTCTATAGAGCACCATGTGAGACTAGCCATGTAAAAATAATATAGAAACAATTTATTTTATACCAGAATATTGTAATGCGCAGCTGTTATCCCTATAAGGATGAAGCGCACATTGTAAGGAAGTAACTAGCCGTCACATTCAAGATAGAGTGACAGATAACCAACGCGCATATAGAAAGAATAATAATGCAAGGAATTCTCAATATCTTTTCCGTAATTGCCAACAAAAATAACAGATTTTTTTCTTTTATTCCGTTATTGCTTGTACTTTAACATTTAAATGGAATTGAATGAGCGTAAGTAATTAATCGAATAGATATACAAAACGTGCGAAGCTCATTGAATAAAGAATGCTTAATAACCACGATAATAATCGATGACAAAAGAATCATTGTTGAACCTCGTGCGGATAAAACCTTTCGAATTGAGAAACATCTTGCTGCAAAGATCAAAAAACATATTTAAGCAACGCCATTCAGTGCAATAAGTGCACGCGGCAATATCTATAGTCCCATAAATAGGTATGAAATTATATTAAGCATTTCGTCTTAGGGTAGTTTTACCGATTAGCAACGTTTAACCTTGCGCGAGAGAGTCCACTTTTATCGGTCATTGTACCCAAGCCAAACACTGTCTTTTTATTGCTTCTAGTGTCAAACAAATTACGTTGTCAAGTACACAAGACATTACCGGTGGTAAGTGCCCGATGTGCATCCTAATCACCTCGTTGAACCACTTTTGCTTTCTTTGGCTTCTCAAATTTCACATTCACTTTCGTCAATATTGATCGTAGCATAAACGTCGTTCTGATAACCATCAGCATCAGTTGGGTGCTCAATTATTTGACCACCGTTCTTTATAAAGCTACATACGTTCTTCAAGTCTTCATATTTCATAGTGCTAAGTATATAAGAGTCAATTTCGAATGCAGCTGTTTAACATGTTAAAGGTACCCTGTCAGTGCGTACGTCAATACGCGCGCGCGCTTATGTCAATTCTGTCACAACACTGTCAAGCTGACAATCGTTGACTGGTGAAAATCCAAGCTGCGTTTTCTCGATTTGCCTTAACTCATTTGAATATCCACTAGTTGTGTGGCAGTAAAAGCTTAGATCTAGGGAAAGCGTTTTATTAAGTAATATATCGACGTGATTGACATGTTCACTAGCTCATGCATCTCGTCAAGTTGTTTCGCAGCCGTAAATATATCCGGCCAGCCCAAGGTTTCTGCTAGACGACCATTATTAATCTTTCTTGAATATTGTAAAGCTGCAAACAGCACTTCAAAAGCAACCGTCATATTTATTCGCCTCATTAAAATTCTGCTCATCCGTTAATAAACAGCTGAGAAATTTTATAGTCAACTCATTAAGTCAGAAAATTCAATGACAAACAAGGTGCTTCTTATTCTTATACAAGGCCGTTTGCTGTCACTTCTCACAATTATCAGATTCCTCATATCTTAATATACTGTGTAAGTGAATTCTGTACAATTACGGAGACTTTCTCGCAGGGTTCGCTTTCAATAGGTGCGCTTAAGTAAAAGCCAGGGTCATGTGCTCATGTCGTGACCGTTTCCTACATTATGGTCTTAAAGAGCAGGTTATTGTTTACGGTAAGTGCCTGAATTCAGGCTAAATGTTGTCGATGCGTATTACCTGCACTTAAAGATGCTCAGGACAATTGAGTTAAAAGCGTTTCGTGCGAAATCTTTAACGAAATTTTCCAAAACTGTTTTAACGGTACACACATTGTGTACGGTTAACACAGCCGGCGGCGGTTTCGCGTATACTTTTAATACAAAAGGAATTACAATTAATCAGATGTTGATATGACCTTCATCTGTTTCATTCTTTTTGGTTATGTGAAAGTTGTAATCATTTAAGACTGCCTTTGTGTCACACAATACGTAGTCGATTAAAGAAAGTTTCACTAGTTAACTCACATTGAGTAACCGGGCATATCGGCCTTGCAATTTCATTCATCAAATGAACTGCTTAATTGAACACCAAACTAGTCGCCTTATCTGGACTCTTTCAATCACCCATCACAGTTAATACGTCTAAACGAGACAAAGGCATCGACTAATTTGCTTGTCAGTACAAAATAATCAACATTGATATAACAATAGTGTTTGAGAGTCTCAGACAAATTTCAATCTTGTAGCAATTGAGTTAGTCTATAATTTCTCGGGCAGCATCTAACAGCATGTCTTTTCATTGTTCAAGAAGATCAAATATTGAAAATTTCTCCTTGGTGTTGGTTGTTACGGTTTGTTTTTCAATGAAGCATGTGATGGTTCCTCTAGACGGAAGAGTGTGTCAAATGAGAGCCAATTTGAGGTTTGAGGTTGTATGCCGCCGATCGCCCGAGGTGCAACTCATTAAGAATACTTTCGCTTGTGAACTAACGTGCTTTACTCGTTCTTTTATCATTAGATCTGGCTGATTAGGAATAGTTCACACGTCGACGATTCAATCGATCGTGGTTTCCTGTTAGCTAATCTTTGGCGGCTATAAATAGGCGACGGATATTGTTAGTGTGTCGAATTTAGTCAATTTTGATTGAATCGAATCGAAAGGTAGAGCTCTTTAATTTCCTCTGACCTTAAAGCGGTTATTTTTGGATACATTAGAAGTGAAATTGTAATAGGAAAATTAACTATGGAAGCAAAAACATTACCTAACGCATGGGAATCGAAAAAATATATATTAATTACAATACAATATTGCGCTTTTATATCATGACACGAAAAGAATCGTTGAAGAGAAATGATCAGTAGCAAAAAATAATCTTATACATATTGAAATGTAATACATACAATGTTGCAATGGGCCAACTGAGTTCCTAGGAATGTTTTTTTCAAAGTCAACTTGCAGAGTGAATGCCTTACAGGGATGAAGGGAGGTTTTAATCTTAAGAAAAGTCTCGTTTTCCGTTTTCTTAAGGAAGATGCCACTGCTAATTCCAAGACATGATACCGGATAGTATATGGTCAGGAAAAAAAACATCAAGTAAGGAAAGACAGCACTAAGTAGATCGGTAAGTCGAGGAATGAAAGCAATATACATCGCGAGAACATATAGATTGATTCATTAGACGCTTGGAATATTTATGTAGTATTTTTGTAGTGAGGTCGCTATAATAGACGCTTTTATGATGATTGATATTAATGCACTTTTAAATAGTCTTCATAATATGCCTTCACAAGTCGAAACTAAATTAATTTTCTGAAAGGAGAAGATTGAAGACTTTTCAGGTAGAAAGTCGTCAATCTACACTAAAACATTCATTTGCCAATATTAATTACGCTTCAAACAAGACGATAGCTAAAACAAAAAAGCCGATATTGCTTCTCATATTCATTCCCGAGCCTTTCAATGCGGCAATGCAAAGTTCATCAACCTCCACCTGTAATAACGTTTTTTGTTTATGATAGATAATTTTGTTTAATAACCAATCGGTTGCTCTTTGAAATAAAAGATGCAACAGAAGTCACGATTCGATACATCGATACTATCTTTGGTACAAGAAAATTGACGCGCGATCTACCACTGCGAATTGGTATCTTTGACAAAATATATGTTGTACTTTTGAAATCTAGCTAGCGGTTCTCTATGCTCGACGATTAAGGTGCATTACTGTGAATAGCATCAGTAATGATAAGTTGGTATCTGTGTATGGATGCCTCGATTTTGATCGATGACTTTGGAACTCGAAGTAAGATGGATGGGACTCAATCCCTGGTGGATTGTATCGAACATGTTGTAGATGGCTCTATTATAGAATTTGCTTTATGGTTGAATTGGCATAGGTTGAAAGCTTGGAAGATTTTAGTGCAGGGCAGAGTTCATGTTTCCTTCGCTGACATCAAGATTTTCTCTTTTATATAATGGTATGCAAGTATTCTTGGATTTTCGTGCTTCATGTCAGAAGTGGGAACGAATTAATCATATTACATGTTCAAGTAAAGGTAAGCTTTTGTTTACTAAGCGAACATAGATGATTTCTGCCGTACGAACTCGTTCTATACATAAAAAAATTAAGCATATTTCCTACTTCGTCTTTTACTAACATATTGATTACATTTTGCAAACATAACAAACATTTTAAAGAGACTAAAATGTCAAGACCTCTTGACTAGGTCCTATCAAGAGGTGTAAGACCTGTCTTGCATACTTGACCATTTCGTCATCTTCAAGTTCATATATTTTTTTAATATGTACAAGTATTTGCGTGCAATTTTTTCAAGATATTTTCAAGTGGTGTTACTTCATCTTTGCAAGACTTAATTTTATCGATTCCATATTTTACTCCAGTAATTACACTTTCATCTTTATAATTATAGTGTAATGAATGCTTTTAATTAACAATGGCGGAGGCTCTATGTAAGGCAAGGTCTTATTTGGTGTGTTATTAATATGGTGACATTTTTAAATCTCTTTGACATTTCTTCGAGACTATTAATATGGTCGTATCGCTTGTTTGACCCCAAAAGCGGGTTTCACCCTGACCTTACTTTGTAAATCGGTATCTACCGCCAACGGCCACTATTATGAACTTACTTTCACTGATAGTCTTTATGGTGTTTGACAAAACCAAGTTCATTGTTGGTAACATTGAAGATAGATTCTTGTCAAAACTAAGTAAACGATTCTTTTCGTTTCGTTGAGATTTGGCTAGGATTTTAAGACATAATTGAGAAGATTGGAAATTAATTGGAGCCTAAGTTGATAGTTGGCGCTGAACACATTATGGCGGACATTTTATTCCGCCGTATGCAATCCGACTTAAAACAGCTAGCTGTAATGTAATACGACAGATTTTATAATCCGGCTGCGACATATATAAGAAATCATTTCAAGATTGTCTGAAAATAATTCAATTGTCAGACAACCACTACTTATCGACCTCCGTGGTTTAGTGGTTGAGCGTTGGGCTCACGATCCGGAGGTCCCGGGTTCAAATCCCGGTGGGGACATATCACAAAAATCACTTTGTGATCCCTAGTTTAGTTAGGACATTACAGGCTGATCACATGATTGTCCGAAAGTAAGATGATCCGTCCGGAAGGCACGTTAAGCCGCTGGTCCCGGTTACTACTTACAGATGTCATTAGGTAGTCGTTACATGAGCCATGTCAGAGGCCTGACACCAGGGTTGATGGGGTTGGTAATCCACCTCACAACCCACACGATAGAAGAAGAACGTAACAAGCGCTGTTTCTTACTTTTTATAAACCAACTTTCTCCGAATATTGTTCCAATTTCCATGTTTGTGTACAATAAAACCAAGTGACCTTATAGGGATGTGAAAGGCAGAGTTTAAAGGTTTGTTGTGACGTGTGTGGTGTAACATGCGACAGTCTATGACCTCCGTGGGATGGGCTGTACTTTTTCATGTTTTATTTGTAACTAGCTTTTGCCCGCGGCTTCGTTCGCGTTAAATTCAGGCTAACACGGATCCCCTTTTGCTAATGTACCAATTTTTAGCTTCCTAGGAAGACTGCGAAGAGTCCCATATAAAATATGATCCCCTATTTTAAAGGATTGATGGTAGATATAAAAAAAATGTTGCACGATTTTTTTGTTAGTCACATATAGTCCGCGTACCAATTTAGTACGTGGAGCTGACAGTGGAAGACCTCGAAGGACGTACATTGACCAAATTGGAGATGTCCTTAAAACAAGTTCAGTACGATCTGAAAAATTCTATAATTCAATTAAATTAATTTAATTTTTTAATGTTGAATTCTATACTAATGTATTTTTAATGTGATTCAAGTGCAATAAAGAGTTTTTGTATTTTGTATTGTATCTGCACTAAACCGGCTTGCGTGTATGTAACGATTGATGAATGTGGAGGAAGCAAGAGAAGTGCGTCAGGATCGAAAGAAATGGAATTCCATGGTATCTGCTTACTTCGGTGTTAAATTGGCGTGAGTTTATGCATGTATATTCTTAGATGATGATTTACTATTTTGTTTTATCTATTATTATTTTTATTTTTGTGTGCTGGTTTACTTTTTAATTTTGAAATTGCGAGTTTTTTTAGTTTTTTTCATGTTATTGATAATCTTATTTTTCTTTTTGTTTCTTTTGTCATTCATTGTTTATTTTTCTTGTATTAGTTTTTCTATTGTTTTCTTATCATACAGCCTATTGGGTTACACTGTAATGTTGTATGTACCTTTATAAATAAATAAATAATGATAAGCAGCTGGATGCATTTTCCTTTTTCTCCTTTCTCGACAAAAAAATAAATACTTATAAGTATGTGCGTGCATGCTATTCACCATCCGAAGTATTTTACTACCTTTCATCTTAGCGTTTCGATATGCTTGTAAAATTCGTTACGCCGACACTGTGTTATTCGAAGCTTTCTTCTGCTATTAATAGCTATAGTTATCCAAATGTAGCTTCATTTGTCTACAGTTTACTAATGTTACTATAAGCTTGACGGTATATTATGAGCCATTTGTTTAAGTATATACAGGGTGTTAGTGACATCGTAACGAATACTCAGGGGATGATTCAGGCCATGATTCTGGGTTAATATCAAGTGGAATTTTTCGTCGCAAAATTCATGTTTTTTTTTTAGATTTTTTTAAATTATTTTCAATTCTATACTTTTGCGATGAAAAATTCCACTTGATATTAACTCAGAATAATCAGCTGAATCATTCCCCTCAGTATTCGTTACGATGTCACTTACACCCCACACAAGTACATACGGTAGCCATACAAGTAGATATGGGTGTTAGTGACACCGTAACGAATACTGAGAGGGATGGTTCAGACCATGATTCTGAGTTGATATCAAGTGGAATTTTCAGTCTGAATATTCCTGAAAATTTTTGTGTTTTTTTTTTAATTATTTTCAATTCCATACTTTTGCGACGGAAATTTCCACTTGATATCATCTCAGAATCATGGCCTCAATCACCCCTCAAAGTTTTCGTTACGATGTCACTAACACCCTGTATAGTTAAGTTCAGTTTCTTATGTCTAATTATGTTATTATGAAAGTTTCACGGCGCTTGGCGCTTCTGCTCTGTAATGTCAGTGGAGTGTAAATAAATACATAATTAGAGAGATGCCACACTGGCGTTGCCGCTCCGTTGCGACGTCGTAACTCCGCCGTTTTACATTTATAAATCACACACAACGACATGCCACACGATGCGTTGCGACGTCGTGACACTCAATATGGTATATGCAGAATGACGGAGATCGGACATCGCAACCAATGAAATGATCACTCCGGGGAATGTTCTAAACATAACATAAACAGCCTATATACGTCCCACTGCTGCACAGGCCTCCCCTCAATCAATACTTCACCAATAGCTTAACGTGCTCCTCCGAAACACGGGAACATTTATTAAATAAAATTCATTACCTTACTTTTAATTAAGTACTCTATTTTATATCAACTTTTCTTACCGTTAATAAAAACGCTATTTCCGTAAAGTAATTTATTGAGCCACAAATACGTCAAATTTGTTCCTGCAACGTAAATCGATAAACAAATCTATCATCCTTATACCTATTTCTACTTATTTTCTTAGCAAATTACTTGCATAACGGCATCGAAAAATAAACACTTAGAACTTAGAACAACTTCCTAAGATAGCATACGTTATAACGTAAACACGCATATGCAATTACCGCGCATATGCTAAGAGGATACTCATACGCAGTGAACGAGATGCGCTGTGCGCGCAGCCGTGAAGGTCGCGACAGAATATGCTATATGATATAACACAACGAGTTTCAGACATTAGTACTTTTATTTATTTATTAAAAATAAGAAAACTAAGAAAACCTACTTACAAAGTGAATGTGTCAGATTATAGCACAATTTTTAAATTAAGAATAATAATATTAAGTGCCCTATCCTTTGACAATATGGCGTCTAAACCAAGCGGGGAAATTAGTCGGGTTTCCGATGACATCAACAAATTGATACATCATTTTCGTTTATTCATACATTTTCCGTTTTTGCATTTTTTCATTGATTTTGTTAGTCGCGCAGCTATGGTGTCGCGACCACAGTGTTTAGGTGAGATTGGGCCCTAAGTCTTTTGTTGAATAACATCAAAAAGAAAATAGAGAGCTTTTTCTTTTTATACCTCTGTTTTAACTCTCAATTGCAATGAAAACCAATCACTCTTTGTTGAAAATACAGACTCATCCTATCTCATTTTAAACAGACTTTTTGGCACTAAATTTAACATTAAATCGTCTGAAGTGTGTCGTCTTCTTCTCTACTATCGTGCGGGTTGTGAGGTGGATTACCAACCCCATCAACCCTGGTGTCAGGGTTACTGTTGACCCGCCAAAGGCTCACATGGCTCATGTAACGACTACTTACTTACACCAGTAAGTAGTAACCGGGACCAACGGCTTAACGTGCCAACAGCACGGATCATCTTACTTTTGGACAATCCTGTAATGTCCTAACCAAACTAAGGAGCATAAAGTGATTTCTGTGATATTTCCCCACCAGGTTTGAACCCGGGACCTCCGGATTGTGAGCCCAGTGCTCAAACCACTGGACCACGGAGGCCGCTAGTATGTGGTAATTTAAAGTAATACCATACCCCGGTCACTTCATTCAAAATACCTCGTTTTACACAGACACTACACATTGGCGTTATCGTACACGCGCATCTGTTTGTGGGATATCTGACGCCCCTACGATTGAAGACTAAAGTAAGATCGAGGGGGTGAGGTAAACCTAGCTCAGCCGCCGGTGGGGAGCGGAAAGTTGCCGTTCTATACGTAGTATTATTCCTTATTCTATGGTAATAGTAAGTGTATGGTAAGATGGTTCACTAGAAAGTCAAATCAACTTGTGTCTATAAATCTTAAACACTTGTTCAGTCTACACGTTTCATTATAACTCAGTGATATGTTAACTCTTAACAAGCGCGTTTTATTAGGACATCGAAAAGCTTAAAGTGTATTGAAATTCATTTCAATACATCGTATGCTTATGCTAAGTATATTGTGTGATGAGTTTCGATATTCAATACTCGTTATATGTAGAAAACTAGAAAGTTGTTTTCAATACTGTACGTTATTCAATAATATAACATAAACAGCCTATATACGTCGCACTGCTGGGCACAGGCCTCCCCTCAATCAACCGGAGGGGGTATGGAGCATACTCGACCACGCTGCTCCACTTGTTTCAAAACATACAATTTATACGCTTATAATATTGTTTTTTGAGGAGCTCGGTGGCGCAGCGGTAAACGCGCTCGGTTTGCGATTGTTGAAGTAAAGCAACTTTCGCAGAGGCCGGTCATAGGATGGGTGACCACAAAAAAAAAAGTTTTCATCTCGAGCTCCTCCGTGCTTCGGAAGGCACGTTAAGCCGTTGGTCCCGGCTGCATTAGCAGTCGTTAATAATCACCAATCCGCACTGGGCCCGCGTGGTGGTTTAAGGCCCGATCTCCCTATCCATCCATAGGGAAGGCCCGTGCCCTAGCAGTGGGGACGTTAATGGGCTGGTGATGATGGTTAACCTCTCATTTGCTGAGATAAGAGGCATAATAGTTTTCACATTGTGTCTGGCCCTGATCAGTGTTTCCCGCATGCGAAGGGTTAAGTAACAATAAGTACGACTTTTAACTGCTTTTATTAATGACGCCACAGGACAGTATTTCCCTACAAATTCCATAGAAAATTTTCGTTTTGACGTTTCGTAAAAAGTATATAAGTAATTTGACTAAGTTGTCAAATAGCCTATTCTGTAGGATACATTTTGCAGTGATTATATTCTCTCTGGTCCTACAGTCCTAGTGAGATAGGGCCCTAAATGTGTTTTTATATGTATGTGTGAATGTTTATTAGAAATATAAAGGGAAGTCTAGAATTACCGTGGTAAATAAAGTCACTTTCATAAGTTATCTTCATGTTGTAAACTTGACATAAGGATGAGAGTTAACGGGTAAGTAATAGGTAAAATAACAAGTATTAATAGTTGGAGATAAGTACTATAAATAATAGGCTAGTTTACAACTAGTCAAAGCAGTTACTTTTTACTAAACGTCAAACACGAAATTACTATGGAATTAGTATGAAATTGCTTGCGCACTGTGACATCATTGAAAAACGTGATAAAATGTCGGACTTATTATTACGTTTTTCTTGATTAAAATTCCTAAATAAGTTAAATTGAAAAATGAAAATGTTTTCGTTAGTGTTAGATCTGTCTTTATTTAATAACCAGAATGTCATAATTTATCTTGAACCTACTTATTACACGACCCGATTATCTACGTATTACTACTGCTACATTTTACCAGTGAATTGAAGTATCAAGTTAATCCCAACACTAGAGGTGCGTAACAAAACCTGCAATTATACGTAGTATTTCTCTTTGAGTTAAACAGTGTCGCGGGAACAGGTTATAGTACGCGACAGTAACAGCCTAACAGCTGTGCGTAATAATAAAGCAATTTCTCTATTCAACAGTGTATATGTTTCAAACTTTTTCGCGAAATGTCTCACCACCATCATATCAACAGTGGCTGCAAGTTGTCTTTGATTACTTGTGGCTCTGCCCACCCCATTAGGGATTACGGGCGTGAGTTTATGTATGTATGTATGTGTTCGAATGATGTTCTTGGTACTTGGGCGACGATAAATAAGATACTCAATTATCTGAACTACGTTTATTAAAAAATATTTTGGTCTTTACATTAGCAAACATATTAGTACTAGGTTACAACTTATCGTGCGTGTGGAGGGAGCGCGAGGTGGGAAACAACTGCCGTTACAAGGCAAAGGTGCTGAAACTGCATTATTCGTATTTCCCCTTTTTTTTTGACGTGACTTATTGTAGATTTGCCGCAGATGGCATTAACTACTTGGCCAGACAAATGGGGAGTGCTGAAGGCTCTCACCCGGTACAACGTTTAAGACAACAGCCCTGAGGGTGCCCAGTTGGGCGCGAACCTCGGCTCAGGGCGTCGTCTGAGAGGAAAAATATTTGAAAGAATTAATCGACCCTAGTGGGTCGATAGCGATAAGCGCTGAATGAGGGAAATCGTCGACCACGCCGGCGGGGTCGGTATCGGGAGGCGGGGTCGGTATCAGGCCGGCGGGGTCGGTATCGGGTTCGTATTTCTCGGAACTGTGTCCCCACATATGTATGTAACTATGTTACAACTGAATACAGACATTATTGAGTTTGAGTTGAGTTACATACATACATACATAAACTCACGCCCGTAATCCCAAATGGGGTGGGCAGAGCCACAAGTAACCAAAGACAACTTGCAGCCACTGTTGATACGAAGTCCTAAGATGGATATGATGAACCTTATGGTGATAAGGGATCAGCCTATCGCCCATAACATTAGTCCATCATGTTAGAGGACGCAATCCCTCTGTCGGTTTTTACGACATGCCCGGGAAGACAAGCAGCTGAACGTGTTCTATGTTTTTTATTTGCTCCCAGAACAGCATAGAAGCATTTGAGTTGAGTTATATGAATAAAAAAACTAAATATTAGTTTTTCCTTTGGTAGTAGGTATGCATGCGCGAGGAGTGGAAATCTGTTATTCAAGCCTACATCCCAACAGGGGATAAAAGGATTAGAAGAAGAAGAAGAGTATGCATGAAGACTTTAGTGACAGTTGTGTGTCAGGATCGTTGTGGAATTCCGTGTCACTGCCTACTCCATCAGGAAATAAGCGTGAACTTATATGTCTATTAGTTTATCTACAATATCTAGATGAGTTATCAATACAGAGATCGAAAGCTGCACTATCGGCGTGTTGAATATATTAAGTTCAATTTATGTATCTCGTCGACAGGCGCAGTGGCTGCATAATCAGAACAGTTACTGCATATTGATGATCAATAACTCTGTGTATAGATAGTGATAAACAAACTGTTTTCATAATAAATTAATCGAGCTTTTAACACGCGCATGCGTCCTTTTTTGTGTTGGTAGAAGACAATAATTTGTAAGACGATATTTAAGCCCAATCTCTGTCCTTTGTTTGGTAAGGACTTTTCAGGCTTGAATCACCTGATTGTCCGAAAAAATAAGATGATTCCGTGCTTCGGAGGGCACATGAAGCCGTTGGTCCCTACTATTAGCCGTAAAAACACCTCCACCAACCCGCAGTGGAGCAGCGTGGTGGAGTATGCTCCGGTTGATTGAGGGGAGGCCTGTGTCCAGCAGTGGGCCGTATATAGGCTGTTTATGTTATGTATGATATTTAAGCAGTCACTATTTTTGTTAGTTCATTTAGGCTACTTGGTCGGACAAATGAGGAGCGCTGAAGGCTCTCACCCGGTACACAATTTATGACGACAGGCTTGACGGTCTCATTTGGGCGCGAACCTCGGCTCAGAGCGTCGTCTTAGAGGATAATATTAGAAAAAAATAATCGAACTTAGTACGTCGATAGCGATAAGCGCTGAATGATAAATCGTCGACTACGCCGGCGGGGTCGGTATCGGGGTTCTGAAGATAGGAGAGAGAAACATATCACTCAATTCGAGATTGGAGATATCAATTTTAAAACTACTTAACAACGATAACAACTTCGACAGCTCCGAGTATTAATGGTCAGTCAAATTATTATAAACCGGATATTACACAGAAATTCACTTCTCTACCACCTTATACGTCCATCGTTAAATTGAAACCGATTTCGACGAAATACCTACTAAAGGTTTCTACAAACAGAAGCGATACCGCGAGCGGTACCAACCGGGGTGCGATATATTATAGATAACTTTATGATTTCTGTGTAAATGGCAGTATTCCCGGCAGTAAAATGGCGCAACAGTTATGTAAAAAGAGCAATAATATTATCTAGATTAAAGTACAAAATCTTAGAAATCCAAATAAACTAAGACAGGAGTTTACTCCTAGAACTACAGTTTATTATAAAAATTGACATTCTATGTGTGTGAGAACATATAACGCCATTCCATCCTATATTAAAGAGCTACCCCATCTAAAGTTTAGATCCCAACTCAAAAAATGGTTAAAGGGAAGCAGTTTTATAGCATAAGTGAGTTTTTCAGTTTATAAATAGGTTTTTTTTTCTTTTCTTTCTTTTTTTATATAGATAAGTGTTTTTGTAATATTTTTTAGTATTTATTATTGTATGTCACAACATGACTAAATTAATGTGCTGAGCGCTATAAGCTTTACTTCCATCGATATACTTACCACATAACATACATACATACATTGGCCTTATACGTCTGTTTCAGACGAGTTATGACGTCATTGCCTCGTACAAATAACAACATTAGGGAAAAAAGCAGATTAAAGACTTTTTTTTACATCAGGAACATTCCCGATTTGGGAACATTCTCGGGAATGGCGCATCACTGAACAGTAGGGCTTGTGAAACGTGATAAAATGTTGTCACGATTATTTTATCGATTCTGACTATATAATTATGTCGTTTTATCGATTGGTGCTAACATGTGAACCCAAGTTATATTTTTCTGTCAAAATACAAACAAAATCACGGGGCACGCATATTAGGGAAAAAACAAACTTATCGATTTCGACAAAAATTATTCGATCGATAATTTTATCGCGGTGCGCATGTTAAATATACAGGACGCTCCGGATGTCACTCTATATGCAGCTAGCTACATATAATTACATAGTATAAAACAAAGTAGTTTTTTCTGTCCCTATATCCCTATGTACGCTTAAATCTTTAAAACTACGCAACGGATTTTGATGCTGTTTTTTTTAATAGATAGAGTAATTCAAGAGGAAGGTTTATATGTATAATAACATCCATTAAATAGTGGAGAAATACTGTTATTTTTGAGGTTTTTAATGTGATGTCGATAATAATTTCATTTTTTCGCGGCTGGTCGCTATTTAATAATAAAGATAAGTCTGAATGGGCAGTCGTTGAAAGTAAAAGTGATTTTGGTAAAGTTTTATAAGCGTTGGGAAAGGCGCCGACATTGCTATGCAGGATTAAAATTGTATATTGGAAAATTAATAAACAAACCGAATGATTTCGATTGCGCTGGAGTTGTTAAATGTGTAAGTAATGTGAGCTTTTAGTATAATATCAGTATGATCACCACATAAGTAGGCACTTACCTAAGTAATTAATTAATTAAGATTGGAATTTGATTTCAAGTTAACAATCGTTCCTGGGGGGTAAAAAAGACCACATCAAAGCAATTCATCTACAAAAGCAATATTGCAATGTGACATTAAAATTTGCGCATATAAAAGTAAGTGCGCAATGCAAACAAATGTCAAATAGCAATATTGCTTTCTTAGATAAATCGCTTCGATGTGGCCATTTCGACCCTCCAAATCATGACAAAAGTTTTCGTATCATTTAATTGTCTTGGAAGATACATTTCAGTTGAAAAATGTGATATATAAAATATGATATAAGTTATAAGGATGATTTTTTTATGTTTTATAAAGATAACATTATACTTTGTTTTGCTTACTTACGTTGTAGGAAAATAACAACAAATTACTTTTGTTTCGTTTTCTGTACTGTTATTTAAAGGTAATAATTTATCTAGTTGTCTCTTTTCTTTCAGTATAATAACGCGTTTAGGATGCTGTTGGGGCTGCCGAGATATTGCAGTGCGTCCGGCATGTTTGCGCAGGCAAGTACAGATGGCTTTCATGCCATCATTAGAAAAAAAAACTGCCTCTTTACTGCACCGGGTCCGGACCAGCTCCAACAGTCTCTTAAACGTGGTGGCGGACAGAATTGACTGTCCCATTGTGAGGCATTGGATTGACATCCGTGTCTCACACTAGGTTTGTGTCGAGTTAATTTAATATGTGCTTACTAACATAGTATAAGTCCCTTGCTAACCATTATGGATGTACAAAAGTCCGAAATAAAGTTTTATTATTATTATTATTATTTTCTTTGTTTGTAAGGAACGGGATAGTGATAGTATTAGGGATATCGACATCTATCTATAATATTGTTATACTAATATTACTTGACAAGAGCTACGGTTACAAGTCCCGTCCGAGACAGTTTTTTTTTTCGATTTATATTTGTCTATTTATCTTTGTGAGTTTCCCTAAGCACTAAGTGCTATAAAAACAAAAATTACTTTATAAAAATCGATTACTTAAATTATAAATATTTATCATATCAATAGTCATTACAAATGTAAACTTTCCAATGGTCTTTATAATAGCCGCATTAATTTATTCCAAAAATGGGTACGCATTATAAAGGTATTTCACCATTCGCTAATTGGTTTGGTAAAAGTAAAATTTGTCCAAATAGGATGCTATGAAACTTTATTGCACTTTATACCCTTATTTACCATGTTGTAATAAGTAATTATATTTTATGTAATTACTTACATATCGTCAGGAAAGCTTTAGTTTTATGGTCTGTGGAAGGAATAGAATGGTGGGTACGTACCTAATTCTTCGTACGAAATAACATCTCATTAGTGTAAACTCTATTTATCGTAAAGTATTTACTTACCTAGTTAATTTCTTTCTCTTCTGTGCATTATTCCCATTTGGGGTAGCTAGAGGTACTAAGTACATACTTCCTTATAAGTACATACTTGTCACGAAATAATTTTTAACCAACGTAATAGGCGATAAACCGTATCGCCGTCTGTAATGGTCGATATTCAAATTTATTTTAAAAATAAATAAGAATGTCAACCAAATGAATCTGTTCTAAATTCAAATTTAAAAGTAAGATAAGTTTGTTGTTTTTAAAATAAATAACAAAGAGCCAGGCCATAAAAAAAAAACAAAATAGGAAATATTATTTAATCAAAATAGTTTATTCTAAATTCAAAAACTGAGTTATTATCAATAATTTATAACACTTTATTAGCAGGAAAGCAGCACTTTCGTAGCAAATAAACTAAAAGAGCGTATCACATTTCATTTGTCTGTGTTCCATCCTGTTTTGCGGACTCCCACAATTTGCGTGACCCATTACGCTTGCATCGCTATCGGGGTCGGCAGCAACAAGCTATTACTAACCGCCCGATATTCAGAACGATACAAAATAAATCATGTCAATGTAAAGTTTACCTAATATTTAATGTTATTCGTCATTAGTACTACTTACATGAACATTGGCAACCCTGAAAATAAATCAATAGCAAAAAAGAAATAAGGAGGAAATGAAATCGAAAACGTTTTGGAAGAGACTTGAACTCGTAGCAGAAACATAAAAAACAAAATCCTTTAGGTATTAAAAAGAAAAAAGTCAGCAAAAGGAAACACGTTCCGTTTGAAAATAGAACGCAAACTATGAAATAAAATACGAGCACAATATTTTGTAATAGTATTTTATGCAACAGTTGTATAAGAAGGGTCAAAAAATGCGAGTGGCGTGAGTTGCGATGTGAGCCTTGGCGAACATCGCAATAAGAGACGCCACGAGCATTTTTTGACCTAGTTATACAACGTTGCATACAATACTTTTTCTACGACGACGTCATTTTTCCTTTTTATTTTATACTTTTTAGTGTTTTGAAACGAAACACAAAAATTTTCCAATTTATTTTCCAACGCGCGGGAAAATGGCGGCAAATGTATACTTTTTTTTATAGTATATCTATGGCACCAAACAAAGTAAAGGTGCCAGTTTCCAGGTCAAAAAAAAAAAAAAAACAACAACAATGCTTTTTTGGCGACATTATAGTACAGTTACACTTTGTAAACAATGCTTTTATAGGCCATAGAGCGTACACTTTTTCAAAGAGTTTAATTATGTATGTACTTATATTAGACTTTTTGGTTATTTAAGTGCCAGATTAAAGTAGAGGAGTAGAAAAAATACATTTCATATTTGCTGTTGGTATTAGTGAAGACGTTTCCGTCTGGTCCTAAGTGCATTTGTCACAATCATAGCGGTCCTGTGACACGTTCTATCGTTTTACCCAGCCAAGTATTTGACAGGAACAAATTTATTTATTCTTCGCATTCCGCAAAGTTAAAGGGTGTTCATGACTGCGAGCGGAAAGCGACTTTGGAACTGCTAGTAACTATAATCTATTTTTGTACACATTTTTTTTGTTATTTAAAAATAAATTCAACAAATAAGATAACCAACTCTATCATCATCTCCCTAACATTATCCCGTTTTTCACGGTGTCCGCTTACCTAACCTGAAGATTTGACAGGTCCTTTTTTTTACAGAAGCGACTGCCTTCCTGACCTTCCAACCCACGAAGGGAAAACCAGCCAATATTAGGTCATATACCTCCGAAAATGCACTTCTCGGGAATGTGGGTTTCCTTACAATATTTTCCATCACCGTTGAGCACATGATAATCAAAAAACCTATGAAATACGGTGTCTTTTGTATTTAAAATTCTTCTAGGACTTCTAGAAATACAGTCATATTTTAAGACTAGTTTAAAAATACCCGGATTAAGGTAAGCTTGGTGGAGTTAAAAAGAAAAGAAATTAAAAGTAATATATCAAGGAAGGATTTTTAAAATGAATAGCTTTTATGCATGAACGTATTTTTATGTTCCTAGTTCAAATGAAGACATCAAAAAGTTTAGTGTTGTATTTTAAAAATTGTTTTAATTTTTTCAAAACGTTACCTGCACGAACTACTTTTAAAGACGGTTTTTTTATTGAAAGATTTGTTTTTCGAACCACGTTGCCAGACGGTTTTATGTGATTGTTATCATAAGACTTATTTTTGTTACTTTCAATTCCTTTCTTTTACGATTTCGTTTTATGAACTATTAAAATTTTCAAGTTTAAGGCCAATCGCAGATTTTGCAGAGAGGAGCGAGTTGGATGAAAAAATATCGAATGTCTCACTTAAAGAGGGTCCCATTAATAGAGATGGAAAATAGTGGTAATTTCAGTTACGGAATATTAATTATTAAATAATATTATATATAATATTATTATATATTTAATATTATTAAAAAAAATAGTCTAAGTAAAAAAGGGTAATTCACCCTCTATCCCAATTATACAGGTTGTTATGTAAGAAAACAATCACAAATGGTGTCTACTGTCCCACTTACCAAGGTAATTCGATACAAAAGTGGCGGGACTTTAGCATGACTCCTAAAAACAGTGATTTCTCTGTAATTCCTGTCTTAATTATTCAAGTTTCACTGTAGTATATATCAACTATTACACACTAGACACACACACACACACACACGCACGCCACGCACGCACGCACACACACACACACGCACGCCACGCACGCACGCGCACACACACACACAAACACACACAAACACACACACACACACACTAAACTTGAGTAAACATTGTATGCGGCTCAATATTAACCCTGTCACCGGGTAGCTGGGGTTGGTCGTCCACCACACAACCCACACTATAGAAGAAGAATACTATGTATTATACTTCGTGCTTCGTTCTCGAGATTAGTAACCTATAAGATGATAAACTTGAACACAATGTAGTAACGCATAGTGACACCATTCATTGCACACATAGTTGAAAGCATATAGAAAAAAAATAATAACAAAAGTAATTCTTTTTTTTTTTTTTTTTAAAGGGTAGTCTTATATTGTCTGCCCCACTCGAATAGTCTCCGCGCGCTTCATTCGCTTTTGTGTGCTTCGCCATTCTGCACGGTTCAAATAATTGACCTATAATTCGAGAAAAAACTCTTAAAATACAATAGTTTTACTAGCTAATAATGTCCAAAAGACACAGTGAGGATATTGGTGACGTGAATCACATTAACAAATGTCTAAAAACATTAGAACGCATGATAATGCGTTCACGAAGACCTCGTGCTCGAGTTATTGAATCATCATCGTCGGAAGCGTCGTCACGGGAACCATCACCTACTTCGAAGAACCCACAAGGTATTTCTTAGTACAAACTTTCATAATTTTCGTCAAGTTCGATATTTAAATTTTTATTATGCACGGCTTCGTCAGACACTTTAGGTGTTTATCTCGCCACTGCATAAAACAAGGTCAAGGTCAAAACATGACCAACAATCTGCCTGTTCTAAATTCAAATTTCGTTACGGCACAATCGGCAATCGGATAACTCTTTGGGAGTTTTTCCACCGCCACAACGTGCTCAGATTCAAATATATAATTATATATTATATAAGTACCTAGATACTTATAACCACATACCTACTATGCTCAATCGGTTGACTCTCTGGGAGTCCTCCACGAGTACGATATAGGTATAGATATTTAGGCACCTTTTTTGTTCACACGAATAATTCCTCAGGAATTAAAATATGTTTGCGTGTTTTTCTATGGGAAATACACCTTACATTAATTTTCGAGTACAGAGACGTCTGTGGGACTATCTCGTAATCTCGGAGTTTGCTGACGTATGATTCTGTGGGAATCATACCACCCCCTAGTTACGACGCGTATCTTTATACGTGTATATTTTTGTCAAGTACGGCGTTAATCGTCACTCTACACGGACCTAACTCTGATGTCGAACCGGGACCGTCCTACGCGGTGCCTGAGAGGACCGCGACCGCCACTGCCGTCGCCGCCGCCGTGGGTGAAGCTCGGACTACCACGAGTACACCACCTGCTGCAGAGAACGTCCTAGATAGCGCATTGTTAGAGATTCTCGGCGATGACCCCTCTGCAACCATACAATATGGACCGGATATACATAAGGACCTAGCATCCCGTTTCGAACACCTTGCTACAAATGGGTTAGATAAAAATGTTCGGAAGGAACAGATCGACAAATATCCTATTCCGGGTAACTGCGGCCTCATCGGCGCGCCTATACTCAACGCCGAAATCAAAGCCGCTCTGCCCGATAGTATGTTCAAGAGGCATAAGGCTATTAAGGCCCGGCAGAAACAACTCGCCACGGCTATTACTGTCCTTGGGGCCGCAATGACTGACCACATAAGTAGTGCCAAAAATAAGGATCACGAACTCATTAAGAAATTAATGGACACTGCTCGCCTATTATGCGACATCCAATATGCAGAATCCATCACTAGACGAAACTTTGCAATGTTTTCCCTTAAAAAGGATCTAAAAGAAAACTTAAGTACTTCCAAAGTGGATAAATATCTCTTCGGAGAAAACTTAACCGATACCTTGAAAGCGGCTAAGACAGTAAACAAATCGGGCGCCGAGCTTAAGGTGATAAACAAGGTGGGGAAAAAATCTGCTGTTCAAACGCTGAAACCTCAGGGAAACAAAGGTTTAAACTGGAAAGCTCCAGCACCGCAGCAGCGCAGGCCGACGGGAGCCGGGGCCCAGAAGAACCGCGAGCCTGCCACGACGACGTGGACGAACCGCACGCGCGCCGCCGCCTCCAGGCCGTCGTCGCCGCCGCGCCGCCGCCGCTACTGTACGCGGTACTGTACGCTGGACAACTAGCACAGTTTTACTCGCAGTGGTCACTTATCACTTTCGACCATAATATTTTGAATACAATTCAAGGTTATAAAATTACCTTTGCCCGACCAGTCGTGCAACATTATGTACAACCGATCCCAAACTACTCTAGCAGTGAAATGCAATGCTTTGAAGAGGCTATTAATAGCCTACTAGGCATCGGCGCCATTTCAGCATGCGAACACTGCGACGGACAATTTATATCTACTTAGTGTTTTCCTGCGCCCAAAACCTGCGGTCAAATGCGCTTTATATTAAACTTAAAGAACTTGAATAAGTTTATTGACACAAGTCACTTTAAGCTAGAAGATATTCGTACATCAATTAAACTAATGTCACAGGACTGTTTTATGGCCACTGTCGATCTAAAGGACGCCTATTTCTTAATAAAAATTCACGAAGATTCTCGTACTTGAGATTTATGTGGAACAATAATAAACTTTATGAGTTTAATGTGCTACCATTTGGGTTGGACACGGCGCCTTACCTACATCTTTACTAAGTTAATGAAGCCTGTAATCAGTCTACTTAGAGCAGCTGGACATATTTCCACAATATACCTTGACGATATTCAATTGTTAGGAAGATCATATCTTGGATGCTCTTACAACGTGAACTCAACTATTAATCTACTTACCGCTCTTGGTTTTATAATCAATAGGGAAAAAAGTCAGTTGACCCCTTCAACATACATACATACATAAACTCACGCCCGTAATCCCAAATGGGGTGGGCAGAGCCACAAGTAATCAAAGACAACTTGCAGCCACTGTTGATACGAAGTCCTAAGATGGATATGATGAACCTTATGGTGATAAGGGATCAGCCTATCCCCCCCCCCTTCAAAATCATGTAAAATTTTAGGCTTCATCTTGAATTCACGTACTATGCAAATAACTTTGCCCCCAGAAAAGAAAACACATATCAAAGCAGAGTTACAAAAAATCATAAACATTACTCGGTGTAAAATTAGAAAATTTGCTCAACTTATAGAAGTCCTATAAGTGTATATTGTGTCTGCGTGTCCCGCAGTGGAATATGGAATGTTATATACAAAACAGTTAGAACGGTGTAAGTATTTAAACTTACAACCTCATGATGACTATGACAGGTATATGAAAATCCCGGAAAACTTACTCTCGGATTTTCAAGGGTGGCTACGTGCTATAGAGCCCTGCGCACCGTATTCGAGACGACTGTTACGCGGTTGAAATATTTTCTGACGCCTCAACTACGGGGTGGGGCGCGGCCTGCGGGGGTGACACCGCGAATGGGCCTTGGTCACAGTCGGAGCGCGGGATGCACATCATGCAACTATCTCGAACTTTAGCTGCTTACTTTGCGATTAAAATTTTTGCAAAACATTTAGAAAATTGTCCAGTTTTAATTCGCATAGACAACGCTACTGCGCTATCCTACATTAACCGCATGGGCGGGATTCAATTCCCACATCTCACTGACATTGCTAGACAGATCTGGCAATGGTATGAACATAGGAAAATCTTTATAAAGACTTCATATTTCCCATCTAAAGAAAACATCGTAGCTGACACTGAATCCCGACGTTCACATCCAGACATAGAATGGGAGGTAGAAAACTCTACTTTTGACCAGTTAGTTTCACAGTTTGGTTCTCCAGACATTGACCTGTTCGCCAGTAGACTGAACAAGAAATGTGAAAACAGGAGGAACATTCACGCGAACCTTACCCTGGCTGCCGGAATATTATCCGGGCAGCACTATCGCGACGGTCCGTACCAGCCTCGGCAGTAGATATAATGATTAGTTCTTTAGCTGATTCATCTTTTAAACAGTACAACACCTATATTAATAAATGGTATGACTTTTGTAAACAAAATAACACACCTTTATACGATGCATCAATATTTAAAGTCATGGAGTTCCTTACTGATTTATTTAATAGTGGCAATCAATATGGTTCGTTAATTGTTACTGGCAATAAATTTATTTTATTCTTATTCTTATTCTTAAATTGCTGTAGAGCAGCCTTGTCCTTAAATTTAGGACCCAATATATCGACGGATTATCGTATTCAAAGGTTCTTCAAAGGTGTGTTTAGGCTAAGACCTACTATTCCCAAGTACTCAAGTTTCACTTGGGACACTGGGTGAGTGCTAGATTTACCTGGCTCTCTTGTACCCTAACGAGGCCATATCAATGGAAAAACTTGAAAAAAAAAAAAAAAAAAAAAATGTGTAACATTACTGGTACTGGTTACCGCCCATAACCCTGTCGAAAATAAATATTTATAACATTAAGATGTTTCCAGATATTAAGATTGTTATCAAAATTTCAGATCTCATCAAAACTTCGAAAGTCTGTACGAATAATCCAGTCCTTACCTTACCTTTCTTTTTGCAAAAACATGGGATTTGCCCAGCCAAGTCATTAATTAGCCATATAAATAGAACGGCCTCAATTAGAGAGTCAGATTACCTGTTTATCAGTTTTAAACGGCCTGATAAAGCCGTCACCACACAAACACTCAGTCGTTGGATTCATTGGATTGAAGATTATTCGTTGGATTAAGTCTACACTGAAAGATTCTGGTGTGGATGTGTCAATCTTTTCAGCACATAGCACGCGCCACGCTGCCACATTCCAGGCATACAGCGCAGGGGTTAGCATTGACCAGATTCGAAAAACTGCTAGTTGGAGTCAAAACTCCACCACGTTTGGAAAATTCTACAATAGAACCATCATGACCACAAACGAGGCAGAGTTGGCTCGTGCTATATTAAATAATAATTTGTAATTTTATTTAGTTTGTAATCATCTAGGCACATTATAATAATAAGTACTAGAAAATTATACATTTCATCTATAGTTCGTTATAGTTTACTGCGATATTTCCCGAACCTGCTCTCAACATCTACATTGTGTTCAAGTTTATCATCTTATAGGTTACTAATCTCGAGAACGAAGCACGAAGTATAATTAACGGTTAAACGAACTTACCTGTAAGTGAAGTTCTATCGTAATTATACGAGTGCTTCGTTCGAAGAGATTAGTAACCCCCGCCCGCCCTAGACCCCAAATCTGTTCTGCAAATATCGCAGACAGAGCCCTAAACTAATGAAGCGCGCGGAGACTATTCGAGTGGGGCAGACAATATAAGACTACCCTTTAAAAAAAAAAAAAAAAAGAATTACTTTTGTTATTATTTTTTTTCTATATGCTTTCAACTATGTGTGCAATGAATGGTGTCACTATGCGTTACTACATTGTGTTCAAGTTTATCATCTTATAGGTTACTAATCTCTTCGAACGAAGCACTCGTATAATTACGATAGAACTTCACTTACAGGTAAGTTCGTTTAACCGTTAATTATTAATTGTTTTACACAATGGTAATTCATGACTCGGGTATAATAAAATATTTTATAGCTTCAAGTGCCAAGACTGCAATTTTGTAATAATGTTTTCAAAAAATGCAAGTTTGTATAAGTACGATGTAAGTATTTGAAAGTATGATGAGAAAACGTGTATAAGACAGTACTTATACATGTAACAAAAATAAAATTGCTATCCCAAATTCTAGACTAAGTAAATTAAATTCATCTTTTTTGGGGTTGTATAGGTATATACGTTTTTACAATAAAATACCAGACAGTAAAGTCAGAAAATAAAATTAAAGCTCATGTAAAGCTTGTTTTATGTAAAAAAAGCTTATTATAAAATAAATGATTACCTAAATGACAAAAAAATGCCTGGTATTAAATGTGTTCTTCTAGTTATTATTATAATAATAGTTATTATTATTGTAATGTGTACCTACAGTGATTTAAAAGATGTGTTGCTGTTACAGTTTCTTGCCATTTCTTCTCCTCAGCCATAACACCTTGCGAAATGTCGTAGATTCAAAAATGTTAAATTGACCTTAAACAAGTTTATCAATGATAATTACGTTGAATAAATTATTCTGACTTATTAAAAAAAATGTGATATAGGTATATTCTATGGGAAATAACATTAACAGGTTTACCTACATGAAGCAGTGTACTTTATTATACCTAAGTTTCATGTTACCAATGATTTTCAATAAGTACTTTACAAGCGCAACATAATCATAAGTCTTAAACGTAGGCGTCCAAAAGCCTTAAATGTAATAAGAACCTTACGTAAATAACATTTAAAACGACACAATTCAAGAAACCACTTAAAGCAACATGGCCTTATTATCCCAATAGCAACAATACATAGGACAACGATCGTCCTTGCAAGGCCGTGGGCGCTGCAACGCGTTGGCGTGCGCTCGCGCATCAGGGTTGTCACCCGTACTGTATTATGTTGTTATCGTTTATATTTGAGTTGTGTTGATGTCGTGTACATTATTCGTCATAGGACACGTTTGTTAAAAAAAATAAAAAGTAATGCTCCAAATTCAAATATAAAATTTAATTTAAACACGTAGCATTCTCCATTCTTGTCTATCAAAGGCAAATTCTTTCACTTCGTTGTAAACACGGCGTTCACCTTCTCTTTAAAGTGATCCATGTAAGCTCTTCTTGGTCTTTCCTTTCCTTTTTTTCCTTGTAGCTTCCTTTGTATGATGTTTTTAATAAATTGGTCGTGGATAGGACATTTTTACTCAGCATTTTCCAAAAATACTATATGAACCATTTGTGTTTATTTTTTTATGATATGTGGAGAAATAGGTAGGTATATAGGAGGCCTTTTCTCAGCAGTGGGGTCAAGTAAGGTAATAATAAATAATTAAAATTAAGTAGGCAACCCTACCGCGCAACTCACCTGCCAATCGTGGGAAATTATAATGGCCGCGCGTTAATTTATGTTGACTTAACGCCGCGCGCGCCGATCGGCGTTTGTGAAGGAGTAACGTTACAATCGACATCCTGGTGTTTTGTTGTTTATTCTAGTTTGTAAATGACTATGTCTGTAATGGGTTGGTAATTGTTTGTTTATTTTAAAGATACCTGTGGATGAGTGAATGTCAGCATACTTCTTTATTTTCTATATACATAAAAACATGAACATAAACCGCCTATATTTTTCCCACTGCTGGGCAAAGACCTCCCCTCAATCACCCGGAGACGGTATGGAGCATACTCCACCACGTTGCTCCACTGCGGGTTGGGGAGGTATTTATGCGGCTAATAGCCTGGACCAACGGCTTAACGATATACCTACAACCTTTGTAATTTCAAAACTCGCTAATTTGCGAGAAGCAGCAAAGCGCAAAACTTGTTTATTTCTAGCAGTTTCCTGTGTATTTTGAGATTTCTTCTATCATAGTCATGTATTATTAGGTTTTGTTTAAGTGTTAATTGTATATAATTTGTTTTTGTTTTGTTTGATAAATCTAATTTTGTTCTGTAAGTATCTAACTGTTTTGTTTATGGTGTATTAAATAAAGTTTTTTTAGTCAAAAATTCGAAAATATTTGTTCTTCAAAATTGGCTTACATAGTTAGCGCTTTTTGGACGTCAATAATTAAATTACGTATTATGCAACCGGCTGCAAAACTATTACCACATACGAAGCTGTATCGCTGAGGGAAAAACGTGGCCAGAAAACCTCCCAGCACAGGGTCCTACTCCTACTGCTTCATGTTTTCCTTTCTTTCAGTCCAGTTTGTATTGAATATAAACATAAAATACAATGGTATTCCAATTGCAGAAGGTGGAAGGAAATTGAAAAATAAAGAGAGTTTATGTGACTTATTCACAGAAACAGTGTTTTATAAGCTCCCTGACAGAAGCAGGCCTGTCCACATACGCAGCACCCGATAGTTAGTTTCATGTTGATAGTACTAGGGCTTTTTATTAGTGACGTGTTAATTTTAATGAAGGGTTTTTTAAAGTAATCTATTATCATAGAATAAATAATACTGCGTACAGAACGGTAGCTCGCCGTTCCGCACCAATTTGAATCGGGCGCTTACCTCACCCCCTCTGAGTCTTACTTTAGTCTTGAATGACAGTAAGTCGGGGAGGAGTAAGGGGAGCGCACAGATTGTCTGTCTCGCTCGCACTTACGCGTTATACGGTACAAGAATGAGTTTTTTGTTTAGAGTATCTAGGGTATGCTATTATGGTCACATTATCGCCAAAATAGTCTTTTTCCATTATTTTTTTATAGTTGTTGTCACCTTTTTCGATATCGCTTGTAATTACAATCGAGTACTTACATTCGGATTTTTATACATAAATAAGCAGGTACATTTCCGCCTTTAAAAATACTTAAATCAGCAGCTTCCGTGACAAATAATGAATACCTACTTATTGCTAAGGTTTCCTCGAAAATATTTCTTTGCAATTTAATGTCTTACACAAACAGAAGCGGTTTCGGATCGGGAAGCGAAAGACGCGTCGCGATCGGATTTAAGTATGTGTTCAAATGCTAACAGCCTCGGTGGTCTAGTGTTAATAGCGTCGGTTTCTCGATCTAGGGATCCCGGGTTCGATTCCCGGTGGAAACATATGACAAAATTCACTTTATTATGCTTAATTTGATTCGGACATTGCAAACTGATCACCTGATTGTCCGGAACCAAGATGATCCGTACTTCGGAGGGCATGTTTGGCTGCCGGGCCCGGTAACTATTTAACTTTTATTGTGTAGTCGTTATATGACTCATATCAACAGGCGGCTCAATAGTTACCCTGATAGCCGGGTGATGAGAGAAAAGAAGAAGAATACAAAGTCTTCATCATCATCTCTTAATTACCTAACCTGAAGATTTGACAGGTCCGGTTTTTTACAGAAGCGATTGCCTGTCTGACCTTCTAACCCGTGAAGAGAAAACCAGCTCAATACAGATTAAGTCACAAACCTCCGAAAGTGTATTTCTCGGGAATGTGGGTTTCCTCACGATGTTTTCCTTCACCGCTGAATAAGTAATAATCATTTATGATCCAAACATGAATTAGAAAACAAATTCGACAATCATTGGTTTAGGCCTGTGCTGGATTCGAACCTGCGACCTCAAACTGAGAGGTAAGCGTTCTACCAACTGGGCTACCACGGCCAACTAAGAATTCAAATTGTTACATAACAAAAATCTTGGCTCAAGAACGCACCGTATACCATCTCCTTTCAGGAACGCACCGTAATCTTTGACCTAACATAACCTCATTTTAGAAGTTAGGTACCTGTATTACAAGGACATATTAAGAGAGGATAATACCCACCTAACAGGTGCTAATAATGTCTATTGATGTTATTTATCGACAGCAAGATACCAGGGAAGTAATTATAGGTTAAGTTAGGTTAGCTTAAACGTCGGGTCTCAAGTTATGTCGCGACGTTGTGATTTTCCAGTAATTGTACGAGTAATGAAAACAAATTATGTAAGTATTTCTTCCTGTACAAGCAGATTCGATCAAGTTCTATAGAAAGTGCTGTTGTGGATTCCGACATTAGGTACTTGGGGATTGTTGTGAGGTTTACTTCGTTGGTTTACGAGCTAGGCAGCCTTGGGAAGGTAAGTAGGCGAAACAGCTCTCGTTCTACTCATCCCCCTAACATTATCCCGTTTTCACAGGATTTTGAAGCACGAAGCACCCAAAATGAAATACATACTGATATTTCCTATTTACATTTACGTTTGTACTTCTAGTAAATAATACTAATTGTATGATGCCTATCAATTAGGTCCTAATATGTTTTTCTATAAGAGGAGCTCGGTGGCGCAGCGGTAAACGCGCTCGGTCTGCGATTGTTGAAGTTAAGCAACTTTCGCAAAGGCCGGTCATAGGATGGGTGACCACAAAAAAAAATTTTTCATCTCGAGCTCCTCCGTGCTTCGGAAGGCACGTTAAGCCGTTGGTCCCGGCTGCATTAGCAGTCGTTAATAACCACCAATCCGCACTGGGCCCGCGTGATGGTTTAAGGCCCGATCTCCCCATCCATCGATAGGGAAGGCCCGTGCCCCAGCAGTGGGGACGTTATGAGCTGATGATGATGATGTTTTTCCATAATGTTTTACATTATTCAAAAACTGTCGTAGAACACCAAGCCCGATAGCGTAAGTCAGCGAGGGCTTGACCACAGACTCCCGGGGCCACACAAATAAACATTAAATAAAAGTACTTACCAAGTCCACAGATGAGGTAAGTCGGTGGGGGCTTGAGCACGGAGCGCGAGTAGGCCCCGCGCACGGTCTCGAGGGCTCTTGGGGCCCCCGCGACCAAGAGGACTCCCGGGGCCACGTATCCCGCGTATCGAAGCTCCGCCGTCGCCGCGGCCAACGCCCCAGCCCACCAGCATTTCGCGTTTGCTGCCAGGAAACTCTATGGACAAAGAAGATTTACATTAATTACATTACATATATATAAACACCCCCATATCAGTGAGCAGAGCAACTCATTATATTCATCTCAACGTTCCAAGATAGACAAGGATGAACCGGTTATCAGCCCATCGACCAAATAGATAGGTAGGAGTTCATTTTTTGAAAGGACTTTGCGACCACACCATAGAATAAGGAATAATGCTACGTATAGAACGGCAACTCTCCGCTCCCCACCAGCGTCTGAGCTAGGCTTACCTCACCCCCTCGAACATAGTTTAGCCTTGAATTGTATGGAAGAAAATAAAATTACCACACGAAATAATAAATATACGTATATTTTAAATAAACGTGTTTTGATCACTGGCCAATCACAGCTGCGGCTTGCTGTCTTAATTAAAATAAAGCTTTCAACATATCAATATTCAAATATCGAATCAAAGTCACGTTATATTTGCAAATAGGTTATAAAACCATTTCAGTTACTAAATAAGTGTATCCTTTTACCTTACGCGCGAAATCGAACCTTGACCGGTTCGGTCAAAAGCTGGCATTTTGCATGTTGTAATTCTGCACTTTACGTCTGTACAGCTTTTAAAACAGGTACAACCCGAGAAATTCGTTTACCGATATAGATTGAGAAATTGTTTTAGTAGGTATACAGGGTGTTAGTAACATCGTAACGACAGAGGCGGATGATTCAGATCATGATTCCGAGTTAATATGAACTGGAATTTTCCGTCGAGAGTGCGACATTTTGTCACGTTTTTCTATGACGTCACAGGTTGCTTTTTCATACAAGTAATTTCGTGTTTTGACGTTTAGTAAAAAGTAACTGATTTGACTAGTTGGAAACTACCCTATTGTGAACTAGACAACCGCGTTAATAAATTAATACCATAACATAGAATAAGGAATAATACTACACATAGAACGGCATCTCCGCTCCCCACCAGCGGTTAAGCTGGGTTTTCCTTACTTCCCTCGGTTCTACTATCGTATGAGCGACTGACGTCACACATATAGATGCGCGTGTACGATAACATCTATTGATGTAGTGGCCCCGATTCATGCAGACATCGTCTAAGTTTATTTTAAGTTATATCCGTCATTTTCATATCCGTCGAAAAGGAAAGGGACGGATGATTCACAGCTCTTAATTTTAGGAAGAATGAGTAAATGAATGAATAACCCGGGCGAATCAAAAAGGTACGTCGCTGGTATGCAATCCGTTTGACGTGCTGTCTACTTAACTGTGTCGGGTTATTGACTGAAGTAACATTTTTAGACGGCTGTTTCAGATTTGAGCATAAAATTGACGTGTGTTCCATAAATTTTATGCTTGTTGATTACCCGTCCCTTTTTCTTCTCGGCGGATAAGAAAATGAAAGATATAAGTAAATACCATCTAATCCATATTTTAAGTTTACAGGAATTAGCACCAGTGTCTGTGTAAAACGAGGTGTTGTTTGTGAAGTGTCCGGGGTGCGATTACAATATACTTAAGTACCTACAAAATATCAACCTCACCAAGCCAGCTTCCAATGAATATAAACCATGAAGTTGCAAAATCAAGGCATTAAGTATGTTCTCAAGTTGTTTATAACGCAATAAATAAGTACAATAGACAGGCGATCGAGATCAGTTCATTCCTTTAGTTCATTCATTCATTCGGAATGAGATTGAACGGCTAAATAGTATAGCGCTGTAATTTTCCCGCGGTAGTTGGGCGGACACAAGATGTATGAGATAACTGTCGTTATTTATAATATAAGTATTTAATAGTTATACAATCTACACATCTGAATTCGAATCCAACATTCCATAAAGGATAAAGTGCAGTATTTTTCGTTTTTCCAGAATACTGAATTGGCCTTTGATAGACACGAATAGAGAATGCCACACCGATAAAAGCGTGGCTTCTTAAATTAGTGGAATGAATGTATTTTTATGCATGACTTATTTGTAGATTTTCCTCGACTATACATATAATAAAAGTGCGAGGAGAAAACCTTTTATCCGTTTTACCCGATAGCGGCAAAGCAGAAAGAAAGTTTACGAGTCCGACCGCTTTGTATTTTTTTACCTACCTACTTAACATCCGAACATACAAAATACTTTTTTCAGTTATGGTACCTCTGTGTATCTTTGCATTCTTGATTAGCGATTTTCCGCTTAATCTGTGACAGTGTTTCACCAGCTTCTATAATACGATGGTGGAAATAATTATAGTGTCGCCTTTATAATGTGTCTGTCCTGTCATCGCATCTTGGTCACTTTCCCTCCTCTTATTCGGTTCACACCCAGGAAAATTCTAATCTACATAATGCTTGGTAAGGGACTGTTCTCACTACTTTATAGGTACACCTTCTTAAATCATAAGTTGCCAGTAAATTTGATGGAGACAACTTATTGCGATGACATGTTTACAAAGACAAATGTTGAGAGAATAGAACCCACAACACATTACGTTTTCCCAGGATCCACTTACCTAACCTGAAAATTTGCCAGGTGCGGTTTTTCACAAAAGCAACACACACATCACATAAATTTGTCCGACCAAGTAAAAATAATTCCAAGGAAACATATCCAGAATATTAAACGTTTAGTATCATATGAATTTACTTTTCTAGAAGAAGGACAGAAAAACGGATTTTAAAAAACCTGTTTTGTTATTCCTTATTCTATGCCATAGCGCTCTGGATGTTGTGAGGTTCAGAGACAAGCCCAAAAGGAGATGGGACTGGTGAAACTTCTACGTGAAAAGAAAACTATGGTAGAAGAGAGATAGGCTAGAAAAATACTAATATCTACTGATAACCAAATAATGGTGACATGTTGGAATCCCGTCTCACGTAATAAATACTTTCATCGTAATATGGGGAGGATAATCTACTGACCAAGTTTGCGCAGCCCCTTACACTAAGTAATTTACTATTTATAGTTAAAACAAGTTTTCTCCCAGGGCACAATCGTGATGGTTAATGATACCGCCGTCAACTTTACGACTTTGTGATCTATTAAAAACATTGGTGAAAATCCTGTAATTGCCGTATAGATTATTATGAAAGTTGGTGCTAATGGGTTCAAAGTGAGACACGCTTAAGTGGAGTATTTTCTTGTTAAATGGGTTTAAATTGATACTTAAGTACTTATATTCTACATATTATACATTACATTTATGCTAAACAGTGTAGCAATCACGGAATAGTTGGGAGTTGTAAAGTCCCTAACGCGCATTTTGTATGAGAACCGCTGTCGCCGGTTCAACCCCACTCTCTTTTACTACTGCTCCTGCAGAGAGATAACTACAATAGCTCTACTGCTTCTCAAATTCCATAGCCACTTTACCGGCAATGTATTTTTTATATGAAAGGCTGCAATTTTATCTTTACTTTTTGAAAGATACTGCAGACAAAAGTATTTTTGTTTTAATAAATTGATAAGACCTACCTACAACTTCTTTTTCCTTTTTAAGGGACAGGTTAACATCGTAAGATGCCTAAGATACCTACATCGAAATGTGTACAAACAGCATAGACATTTTTTTCTTAAATTTTCTCCGAGAAGGGGCGGGCAAAGGAACATAGCCATACAGCCTAGTCACTCGATTTTTTCTTCAACACAACCAGGATGTGACTGATGCAAAAAAGGATGAACTGCTAAACGTTTTTGACCATGCACGGTATCGAAAAACGGACTGTCTCTCGCACAAAAACTTTGAGATGAGATCACAGTTCGGAATACCAGACACCAACAAGTTGAAACAACTTGTCAAGTCATTAAGTAGGTATGTAACCACTTGATGTCATTTTGACCTCATGATGTCATTTTGACCTCATGATGTCATTTAGCTAACATTAGCCGAAGGTGTGAGTAAAGTGCGACTTTTTGAAGGCGATCTTGTCTTATAAGTACCATTAATTTGAGTTAATAGTCGCTAGTTCGCAAGTCTAAAGGTTATTTTAAGTAAAAATAGTTTTAAAAGTGTCTCAAATATCAAAGTTTTCGATAAATAATGCTTCTTCTATCGTGTGGGTTGTGAGGGGGATAACCAACCTCAGCAACCCTGGTGTCAGAGTTATACTCGTATTGAACTGCCAAAGCCCGACTACGTACTTACATCAGTAAATCACATAAAAATAAAGCAGTAAGTAAGTTATATGATTAGTCAGTGGCTTAAAATGTTATAGATTCAAAACAAGGAAAAAAATAATAAACATACTGTTTATTTACTTCCAAGCGACACACTTACAGCCGTAAGTTTAAATGTTGTAATTAGTCTTAAATGTTTTTTTTTATCTGTAACGGTGGCGAAAGAAACTTAAGAAAAGAAAGTGTAAGTATATTTACTTTTACAAATGCAAATAAGTTCAGAATGCCAAAAGTGTCACCATCAAATGGGCAAACTTAAAATATACTTAAAAAGTTATACTTGATAAGTTTTTTCAAAAGTTTTAAGTACTTTTGTACCTAATTAATATGCGAGTTTTAATTTAAAAAAAAAAGTTAAATCATATTAAGCGCAATCGATTAAACGTGAAGACGCGTCTACATAACTGGTTCCAGTAAAGGTTAAATAAACAGCTATAATCTATAATCAGTTATCGATTATCATGATCAATGAATATTTCAACTCGTATTATTATTCAGTGTCAAAAACGCAATAATCTATAATCCGATTTTCGAATTATTTCTATTGAATAATCGGATTACATCTGACCTTTAAATTTTGGTATTGAATACTCGAATAATAGTTATTTGTTCTACTCTATTACAATCACATTGAGTTTAAAATTGTTTTTTTACTAATGGGATGGGTTGACAAGAATTTGTTTTTCGTGATCCTAAACATCTCGTTGCAAATAATTCTCAGCTGATGTGATTCGATTTGCGAAATCTTGAGCAATTTACTGACTTTTAGAATGGTAACTACCAGATGTTCCGTTCCATTGTAAACACTCTTTAATAAGTAAGAACACTGGCTGCTTTTCTTTTTCCATTTTTTCTTTCTTGTACTATGTTTTATCTGCCTAAAAGTAAATTAATAAAGCTCTTTTTACGTAAGTTTTGCGACTTTTTACTGCCGGGAACATTTCCAAAGTGGGAACATTCCCAATAACGTCACATCAGCGATAAAAAAAAATATTTTTATGTATACGTCTGTCCGATTATAATATTTGAGTAGCCTTGTGATATCTTTAACCTTACAGCAAATCTAAGAGTACATACATACATAGAATCACGCCTGTATCCCTGTAAGGGGTAAGCAGAGACACCCACACCCACCCCACATTGTCTATAATCAAGTCCCAAGTAATAAGGGGACAGATAGAACTTAAATTCAGAACAGATCGTACTAAATCTTTTCTAAAGACATCTCCAATTTGGTCACTGTACGTCCTTCTAGGTCTTCCTCTGCCAGCCCTACCATCAACCTTCGCTTTATATACTGCTTTCGTAATCCTATTATCCTTCATCCGCTCTACGTGTCCAAACCAACTTAACATTCCTTTCTTAACATTCTTCGTACTGCGGAACGGAAGGCGATTGGGGCAACCACCGTTCTACAGTCCATATCTATGGAGTAATGGCGATTACTCCACCGACAAGAGCGCAGCTCTTAAATAAAGAGAGAGAGAATATTTTTTTCATTTTTATTGTTTTTTGAAAAAAATATTTTCTTAAATCCTGGTTGGTGTCTTCTTTGTTTTTTTTTTTTTTTATTTTATCAAAAACCAGTAGCCATTTCTAATTCTTTGATATCCTACATATCCTGTGTCTAACATATCCGCCGGCAAAAGGAAACAAACACTCGTAAATTCAATAAAGTACCATTAAAGTTGGGAGTTGCACTGTTTTAAGTGTTTTTTACAAGCTTTTATTTAAGTTCGGGGCGTTAGACAGCTTTTCGCTTTTTATAGACACGTGGCGTCTTGTTCCAAACATTTATTTACTTAGAAATAAAAATGAACGGTATTCATTTTCATTTCGGCATGAATGTGGAGGAAGCAAAAGAAGTGTGTCAGGATCGAAGCAAATGGAATACCATAGTTTACCCCGGTGGAAAATAGGCGTGAGTTTATGTATACATGTCGACACGAAAATTGATCTTCTAAAATTGAATTCATATATAAAGTATAATGTATTATTTATTATGTTTGGTAGAAACCCAAGAATATGAAACAATTGACTACTACACGATATACACGAACCATACATATTGTGTATCGGTGACAGACAGACGTATGTAACATTCGTCACAATGGGGATGATCAGAGTCGATTTTGGCACCAATATTAATGTACTTAGTGTATAAAGGATACCCTACTTAGTTGCACTTTTGTTGGACAGTTGAGGAGCTCGGTGGCGCAGCGGTAAACGCGCTCGGTTTGCGATTATTGAAGTTAAGCAACTTTCGCAAAGGCCACATGATGAGTGACCAAAAAAAAAAAGATTTCATCTCGAGCTCCTCCGTGCTTAGGAAGGCACGTTAAGCCGTTGGTCCCGGCTGCATTAGCAGTCGTTAATAGCCATCAATCCGCACTGGGCCGGCGTGATGGTTTAAGGCCCGATCTCCCTATCCATCCATAGGGAAGGCCTGTGTCCCAGCAGTGGGGACGTTGATGGGCTGATGATGATGACTTAGCTGCACAACCAATAAAATTTGTTGCCGGCGTGTGAGTGGAACTACGGTGTCCTAGTGGGATAGAGCCTTTATTAAGACAGTTATGGAACTCCATCACGGTAATATTTAACACCATAGCCACTCTGCCAAAATATCAGATAAGAAAAAAAAACAAACGCATTGCGATTTCAACGTTTTTGCAACTCAAGAACAGCATTCTACCGTTCGCGGAAACATTTTGAGGCCAGGCAAAATATGTGGGAAATAAACCGTTTTTTACCTTACCTATAAGCATAATTATTTTCTTAGTCGGCACACGAGCCGCGTTACAAAAACCATTTCATTACAATACAACTACTTTAATTAAGCATACAGTGTGGGAGCGGCCACTTTCCGATGTATCTTGCTATCTCGGAAGCTCGCTATCTTTCGCTCGTTCGTCCCACTAACTAGTAGCGATTCTTGTGATGTTGCTTTTTTTTTTGACGTGACTTATTGTAGATTTGCCGCAGATGACATTAACTACTTGGCCGGACAAATGGGGAGCGCTGAAGGCTCTCACCCGGTAGAACGTTTAAGACAACAGGCCTGAGGGTGCCCTGTTGGGCGCAAACCTCGGCTCAGGGCGTCGTCTGAGAGGAAGAATATTTGAAAGGATTAATCGACCCTAGTGGGTCGATAGCGATAAGCGTTGAATGAGGGAAATCCTCGACCACGCCGGCGGGGTCGGTATCGGGGTTCTGAAGTGTTTGGAATCGCGAGCTGATTGGCCGCCTCTATGGCTAGAGTAATCGGGTCGTCAGGATCGTATATTACGTCCTTCGGACGCCGATACTTCAGTACCGTCCCTAAGCGGGATAAATTCGGAAGTTTTTGCATGCTATTCCGCAAAAATGCAATGCCGAAAGTCTTTCACATGACCTTTAAAAATCGTTTCCATTTTGTATCTTTTGATTAACGTAATAAAAAAATCAAGCCACTTTTATTTTTACAAATTTCTTCCATTTCCTTTATGGGAACAAAACCAGTTTCGACCGTTCTTGTATTTTAATATACTTTATACGCGTTGAAAAGGAAGGTTTAAAAGGAATTATAATTCCTTATACATTATACAATTTTGGTTGCCTGAAAGAGACCGCTCTAATCGATGATCCCTTCCCTATATTTGTTGCAATAAAGTGGATTTGTATGTAAAATAGAAATAATATAATACGTTTATGCCACCATCTTCCATAGTACTCAGCGCCCAAGAACATCCATCCTTTTGAGCCTGTTCACCCTGTTGCTAGCTTCCAACAGCATAGTTGCTAAGGGATTTGGATGGTTACTCAACCGGTCCTTATGACTTTTGTTGTACTTTTCCATTTCATCTGTGATCGTTGGCATGTCTAGGTATTGATGTACCTCTGAGTTACGAATAAACCAGGGCGCCGCGCATATAGTCTTCAGGATATTGTTCTGAACCCTCTGCAGACTTTGTATATTGGATTTGTTGGCAACTACAATACAATGTATTGCTGCAACTCTAGTACCAAACATTGTAATCTGGAAAGGAAAGGCTTACCTGGCAAGCCTAAGCCAGCGTATCCCACCTCAGGCGACATACGACAAGTGGTCAAACGTGAACTAAATAAAACTTAAGCAAAACTTAATTAAAGTAAGCAATTGAATGAACCTTGGGCATTCATTTACAGTTGTTAAGTAACAATACACATTGTGACGGTTCCGCTTCGTAGCAGGTTCCCGTGAGAGTGCGGGTTTGAGTCCCGGGCGGAACGTTTTACATTCGCAATTTACCTGTCGCTAAGGAAAGCTATTATGATAAAATTTATAACGTGGAAAACTGTAAAAAAATATGTAATATCATGCGATAGTGTACATTATGTGTTATTGTTTTGATAGATAATCATTTTCTCAGGTACGATATAATGTAATATGAAAACATAATGACTTTTGATGGATTAATTTTATACTTTATATTTTCAATTTATGAAAAATTTCTTTTAAAGTAGCCTGAATCATGTTTATAGGTACGGTCACGAGCATTAATATGTATACACTTTGGTACCATGTCACATTTACTTTTTTGACAAATTAAACTGTAAGTCTACTAAATGTCAAATATGTTAGTGCGACAGAGTCCTAAAGTTGGTACATTATATTGCTCGCGGCGGTCTTGACCAGGATAGCCGGTGTATAAGACATATATACTATTTAGCGCTCAAAACTTTTAAGTAAATCTTCATAATCTTAGCACATTTCTGATATTTTATTAAGAAATGTGATACTACATAGGCAGTCCTGATGTTCACTCATAAAACTGCTCTGTACTTATATAAAACAAAAATAGTACTAAAACTGACCATTCGCAGCTGCTTAATAACTCAAGTTGGACTAAACCAACTTACCGCACGCATTGTGCTGTGTTTTGATAGACGACAGTGCTAAGCTTTCGCGTGACCATATTTTATAAACTTGCTGTAAATATTGTCTAGACTAGACGTTAATGCGTTTATTAACATGCTGTTATAGTATTCGGTATCCACAGGGCTTTGCACTCGCGACATGGCTCACGCTGTATGAGTAAACGCGACATAATAATATTGAGAAGTGCGATTTATCGACGCTGCATATCCTACTTCGAAAGACGTAAGGTTACAGTCATCATACAAAAGTACATAACTAGTAAGTAAGGTTACTTACTAGTTTTGTTGAATCTGACTTACCAAAACAACTATAAAAATACATAAATCTTTATTATACTCGTAAATACTAAAGTTTTACACAGAACTGTTTTGAATAGTAATACTATTATTTTTTTACAAAGTACAAGTTTTAACAGCTAAAAACTAAAAACAATAAAAGACTAAACTAAACTAACTAATTTGTGTATTTAAACGTTAAGCTATTAGCATAAAAATTAAGTTACCTAATAACCCTCGTGTTTGCTTCGCCGTCGAGTTAAGACATAAACACTATCTAGTCTAGTACAATAACTATGGTCAATGGAGTTGAATGCGTTTGCGCAACGAAACGTCATAAATTTCAATCAAAAGCGCAGTAAACTTAACACGGGTCACATCGTTTTGTTATGGGCATATGCGGTTATAAAGTCATGATGCAACGAAGAAGACAATCCGTTTTGATTGAATTATTTCTGATTGAATTAGATTGATTTATGGTCGCATTTGGACTTTGTTAAGGCATTTGAGTGTGTACGACACAGTTGTTATTGATTAGGATTTATGTAACACGTAAATTGTAAATACCTATTCTTAAAATATTACGAAGTATATTCTTTTAAATATTTAGATCAACATTTTTTATTTTCTAAAGTTTGCATCTATGTCAGCAAAAGGCGACAATTTATTATTTCCTCAGGGTCGTATTTTAGGCCCACTTTTCTTTCTATATATTTGATGATGACACCCTAAGGAATTCTTAATACAGCGTATGAGATATTTGTATTGCGCTCTTCAAGCATGTATGTCATAATAATTTGTTAACATATCGTGACCCCGGTAAAATCAAGCAGCCGATTGTGCATCTGAATGATTTTCGATAGCTTCTCAATGATAACCCTGGTAAGCGCTCTTACACTTAAACATTGCTTAAATCTTGACCTAACTTACCATATAAAGTACACTAAGTTGACCCTTACAGTGCTAAATTACGAATTGTTTGATGTTACTGCAACATTGTCTGTATTACGTTACTAAGTTTGCTTAGGGTCAATTATGCAGTTTACTAACCAGATGATTATCTGTGTGCTCATATCTTATTTATTGAACACCAAAAAGGATTTGAGGCGGATAAATGTACCTAGGTATGGAGAACGTTGGTGCCTTATAATTTCTTGAACGAAATTACTTACATTAATATAAAACATAAAATATACATTTGAAGAATTTGGCTTGTAACATCACTGGATGGCATCCAAATTTTTCAAATTGACTTAACAAAAACTGACCTACTCTGTTCAGTGATAATGATTATAATTCCAAATAAAACTGAAAATTCTGACAACGTGCACGGTGTGAAGAAAGAATAATTTTGATTTGTTAGCACCTTTATGCAGCGTTCACTAGCACGGCCTTACCGAGTATGGACAAGATTACGATCATATTCCGCCAATGAAAGTGTGAAAGCTACTCAATGAAACTTATCAATGGACGCGTACGCACGCTGAGAAAAGTTTCACTACATGTGGAACGAGTATCGCACACTTGATGTTTATGTTGTGACATTGACACTACCTATATAATATATGTATAAGCTCACTCCCCTACACCCTAAGTGCAGAAGGAATCAAAGAACATCTGCAGCCGCTTTGCTCTTGTGGCTGCTCTTTATGTCGTGGCTTCAATTAAAATTTTAATAAAAATCGGCAGATCTTGTTACCACGACATAAATTATAAAGTCACCAATTTCAAGTCCTTGTACCCATTCTCCCCATTCTTCGATTTTTTTTTTAATTTTAGCTATTTTATTAATGTGATTTCTACAAAACTGGTCACCAAACTCCTCGAGTAAGGTAGATACCAAACCAGACAAAGCAACTTCGCCATAAAAATATTTGATAAAGGCGGCATTCCACCAATAATTACTTGATAGTGACAGTTCAAATGAAACCGTTTTCTCCACTTATAAGGCGTTAGTCGGGTCACGGTGGGAACGAGACTTGAGACTGCCATTATATAGAAACTGCTTCCTTGTGTTAGCTCTACTGGTCTTGATCTAGAGTGACGGGATGAAAGGGCTTTGTTTGCAGACCATATTTGTATTTGGTACCTACACTTAAATTATTAAAAGACTTGTAATTTTTAGAAAATCACATTATACGTACACTCACGCGTAGAACACATCTTAAGCTTCTTCTGATATGAAATCCTAAGATTATGATACGTCAGATTACTGATCATAAATAGCATTTCGAAGCTGTCATTGCCTCAACTCAAACTCGAAAAAACATATAATGTATCCTGTTGATAACAGAGTTACACATTGACTCGCTAATTTTTACCTAAGTATACCTTTTTTTTTGTTAAGCGTCTCATCCGCTTAGATCTACAGCAGCTTCTCAATCTGTTGCAAGAAAATCCTTGTAACAAATAAAAGTAAATATATAGGGTAGGTAATGCTATTTTCCATGTAATACCTAAGTGGATTCTGCGATTACTTTTACTGAAAACATTATTGAAATAGCTTGACACAGCACGAATAAAAACATACATAATTTTGAATCCTCGGATTGTGCGTAAGTACGTAAATGAGCAATGAATTGCATAATTCGTGTACTCAGGCTTATTTCAACAAGATAACAGTAATAGTAAACTATTTTAGTTCAATAAAAATGTAAGTAACATCGACAAACTCCTGTTATTATTGCTAAAAGATAAGCAATCAGAGCAAATCGTTGAAGATAATATTAACTTTATTATTGGAGTTATTTAAAGTTGTGTAAGAGTAACGCGGTGAGCTATAATAGACTTAGCACGACTAGAAGAAACACAATTTGATATATTAGAGCTAATACCTACATCATCTAGTACCTAGTGACAAACAACAATAAATCTTATGAAATATGGAAGATTGTGATTCTCTCATGGCAAGTTCTCGTGCCCTAAACTTTGGTGTCGTTTGTTAGCTCGACGCACAAGGTGCGTTGAAATGATAAATTAAGTAACTGAATATTTAGACCGTCTTGTGCTGCATAATGATGCTTACCATCCTAAAAGAACTCTTTCTATTTACGTAACAAGACACTAATTACTCGTACACTTTGGTCACAATTCTATTTCAGAAAATAGCCTTGAGACAGAAAGCGTATCCACGATCTACGCCAATAAATATATCTAATAAGAGATCTCTAATAAGCCATAGATGGTGAAGTCGTGCCTATTAAAACCGCTGTTTTTAGTAAAACTGATGATACAATTCATTGTCCACTAGATCCTGCAGCAGTGCCAAATCGAATACAGTCTTCAATGCGCAATGTTTCAGCACAAATAGAACGTACGGTCCCAATGAATTCTCCAATCCTTACCAATCTAGAGTCAGCGAACGCCAAACGAAAATGGCAATTGATTCTAACAGACACTACTAATGAAACTCGCGAAAGTGAGCTGAATGGAAAGCTTTCGACTAACTGACTGATGAAAGAAATTCATCATGCAACTACTCATAGCCTTGCAATTATTAAACATTTTAACAACAATCATGTTGTTACATATTGGAAAAGTTTACTTTTGAGAACAATGATACATTGTTCGTTTGCAAAAATTATGTAAATCGAGCAGTCGAATTGTGAAGCACCTATTGACATTTGAAATGTGTTCTGTGTTCAGTATTTTTATTCCGTAATCGTTGGTCGTTATTGAATCATATTCTGACCTTTCCTGTTAGACATTCTTCATATAATTTGACATTAGTCAAATTGTAAAATTGCCCTCATTTTTTTATGAAAATCCGTCACGGGTTCAGGTAACACATAGATTGAAAATTCAGTAGACTGCAGCGAGTTTTAGATATGAATCTTTAGATAAAAATAATGCATTGAGAGTAGCACTAGTATTAACAAATCTATGAAGAATAAAAAGAATGAAATATACTGTTTCTGAAGATAAAACTGAGAAACTACTACTCGGTTGATGAGTTTATTAATTACAGGAGATTTATTTACGGAATTTGGATAGTGTTTGTTATGATATAAATGTGAATGTTGGTCTTATGTCATGTTGCTACCTTAGCAATAAGGCCGCCTGTTGTACTATCTATCTAATTATAATAATGTATTTTTAATATGTTTTAACTGCAATAAAGAGTTTTTGTATAGTATTGTTATATGATAAGTAATCTCTGTGACCAGTGTTATAAATAAAAATAAATAATACTAAATCAAGAGATGATACAACAATGGTAAGAGCCACGCCACATCGTTCCCAATCGTCCGGAATGAGTCTGTCGATGGCTGTGATAACATGTTATTGCTGGACGCTATTGCGGTACCAGTAATGATACGATGTGTAGCGTTTATGGCACATGAGGCAAATACCACAGATAAAGTACGTAAATTTCGATAGGTTCAAAATCTTTGTAGACGTTACAAATAGCACGGTAGTTAATATATTCGATTAACAAGTGGCATTTTGTTACAAAGCCATAAAACTTAGAAACTTCTTTGCTTTAGCAGTAGTGTCTTCACACTTAGAAGTTAGTTTTTTTTCGAATCTCACTTCTATTGTTGAAAGGAAAATCTGAAAAGCGGTCGTTAAATAATTTACTGCCATATTGTTTACGACCGAAACCACTGCGTTATACTATATTATGTTAGACACACTTAAGTATGATCTTCCCCACGTACCCAGTAGGTACAAATGACAAGGTTTTACGTCTTGACAGTTTGACACATCGCAAAGTGGTCCCCCATCCATACACACACCTACTATTGATTGGAGCTGCAGCAGCTAATAACATAAGTCCGACAGTCCACAGAAGCCAGTAACGACGTTATCCTGCCCCGTAACATCCCTTGCACTCTAGAAATTCTAGAGATAGAAGGAAATGTGTGGACATACCTTAATTTTTTGATGTTTTCAATCCTGTAAAATATTTTGGGCCGGCCGCGTTCAGTAGAACGCACAAGCAGTCGCACTTTTCATTCTATCTTTGGACGAATATCACGAGTGGTGGTAACTTTTGTTGATGACTTAAGACTCTTCCCAATCCCATATGTTCCTAATATAAAAAAAAAACAGTCGCCGATAACCTAACTTTATTCATGAACGCTTTTAGGAAGTTTACTCTAAGAATAATAAAATATCGTGTACTTTGAAAACTCTTAATCGAACTCAAATTCGAAATATTATCTATTGGCACTAAGGTAAAAATAAAATAAGCTTATATGTTCCATTCCTTATTATCTTTTTGAAGAGTGAAAAATCCCAGCAATTTTTAATGTTTGTTCCTTTCACATTTCTCGGACATTCCTCGAAATATCCCAGCAGCATTACATTGGGTGGACATCTTAGTGCAGTGAATGTGAGAGGCGAAAGTGACCACCCCTCACTCATACGCTGGACAGCTTTCGTGGTAACTTATCCTTAGTGAAATATACTTAAATTAAGAAGTTTTAAATATATTTCAAAGTAAATTAAATTAAACACGGTTTTTTTTTTAAATTTGAATTATTCTGTTTTTGAAACATTTAACCAATTAAGTGGAAGCGCGACACAGATTAATTTAAAGATAACTCGAATACTCTTATTAAGCTAAAATGTTTAAGACACTTTAATATATTCGTATATTTCCTTATCAATGAAAAAAATAAGTACATAAAAAAATAAGCCTTATTTTAGGTCTTATCCACATTAACCCAACGCTCATCTCATCTAAGCTAAGGACTTAGCAAAGCTCTCTACACCAATTTAATTAGACCTCGCTCTCGGTAACATTCTAAAAATAGAGCTATCGTCTTCACGAACAGAAGTGCAGAATTCAGGGGTCTTTGTAAAATAGTCAATGATGTTTGGAGTCACCCTATCTGTCAGGAGCACACTTCTAAGTGACTAATGTAGCAACCCTCGATTTTGGAATTTGGGGGACTTGCGATGTCTCGGTTTAGTGAAAATGGGCCCCATTTTATCAGCTGTTTAGTGGCGTTTTCTAATTTTTTATTTGCTCTAGAGCAATAGGCCGCCCAAATTGTACTGTATTCCTGTGTTATGTATATTTGATTTGATTTGATTTATGAAACAAATAAAAGAGAAGGTGCAGGTCTTATATAAGATTATTATAAGAAATGGTATAAGGCAGCCAAATTACTAATTTAAAGTTTTTTTTTAGAGGTTTTTCTTGCAATATCTTTTCCCTGGCTATACAGGTTGTGAGAAGCTGCAGTAGTTTTAGGCGGATGAGACGTTCGTTACATAAAAACTGACGATTCAAAGTGTAACTAAGTTACTTACAGAATAAAGTTGTACATTGTTTTAAGTTTACGCGGTTATTATTATAATTAAAACACATAAGAACGGGTTCTTACCGCGTTTAAAATAGGAATATGAACAACAGTGTCGAAATATCGGGAGTCTCATATCCCTATTTTAAACGCGGTAAGAAGCCGTTATTATGTGTTTTAATTTAGAATAAAGATGTTTTTGAATTTAAATATAATGTAAAAACTAAGTTTATTTTTATTCCACAGTAATTGTTAAAGTAAACTAAACAGACTGCGGTGTTTAACAATTCATTAGTTAGTTTAAGTGCTAGTTAAACATGCCATAACAGTAACTTGAAGGCTGAAACAAAAACCTATTAGCGAACAACTAACCGCAATCAGGACAGGCCTCGAGCAAAATCCATACATACATACATAAACTCACGCCTATTTCCCACCGGGGTAAGCAAAGACTATAGAATTCCATTTGCTTACATTGACCAAATTGGACATGTCCTTAGAAAAGGTTTAATACGATCTACTCGAGCAAAATACTACCTATGTTATCAAGGTTAGCTGGAAGAAATACCAATTAGCGATAAGCTCGCCTATGCTTTATGTGAGGATGAAATTACGTTTTCCTTTGTATTTAAAGCAAACATACAAACAAACCTATTTTTATGGTTAAATACATATATAAACATAAACAGCCTATATACGTCCCACTGCTGGACACAGGCGTCCCCTCAATCAACAGGAGGGAGGACACGCTGCTTCACTGCAGTTTGGCAGAGGTGTTTTTTAACGTTGTGACAGCTGAGAACAACGGTTCGTGCCCTCCAAAACACGGAATCGTCTTACTTTTTCGGAGAATCAGGTGACTCAAGCCTGCTATATCCTTACCGAACAAAGGATAGTCTCACAAAGCGATTTCGACAATGTCCCCATCGGGAATCGAACTTGGACCTCCTAATTGTGAGCCCAAAGTTCTAACCAGTAGACCATGGAGGCTGTTATCATTATATCATCGTACGGTGCATCATCTATCCAAAATACCAAATACTTACAAGTATTTTTCTTATTTTTTTTTTTACTTTTTTTTCATTACAATATGTTTTTCTGACTTATAGCTCTGCCCACCCCAATAAGTAATAAGAACGTGAGCGTTTGTATGTAGGTGTAATGCATTCCAGGTCATAAAAATCGATACGAATCATTATTTTTCTTTTATTTTCCGTGCTCATTAAACACAAAATAATTAATTTTACGCCAAACGCGAAGGGACTTTCATGTGACGTCTAACGTCAACGATAAAGACGGCAGCCATTTGTATTTAAGCATTCCAAATTCAAAGAAGACAAAAATATATTTACGTTCTATTTAAATCTATAAATGGCTTTTCACCAAAGATTACGGTGGTGTAAGATGTAGCAAGTTGTTCGGTAAGCGGTAAAAATAACTTGGTAAATAGTGAAATGCATGTCGACAGTTGGAATATGTCAGAAGTTTAGAACGTGTCAGATGCGCGTCAGAAATGTGTCAGACTGAGTCGTGTCAGCTAGTGTTGTTTATCGATACTTTATTATCGACGGACCCTGGTATAAGGGTTATGATTGAGCCGCCAAAAGCCCCTGACATGGCTCTCGTAACGATTACTCACTTACATCGGTAAATAGAAACCGGGACTAACGGCTTAACGTGCCTTCCGAAGCACGGATCATCTTACTTTTGGACAATCAGGTGATTAACCTGTAATGTCCTAAGCAAACTATGGACCACTAAGTTATTTTTGTGATATGTCCCCACCGGGATTCGAACCCGGGGCCTCCGGATCGTGAGGCCAACGCTCAACCACTGGACCACAGAGGCCGTTTCCCTAAGCACGGGTAAGTGATATAAAAACAAAAATCATTTATTGACAGTATTTTGCAGTAACAATTAATGCTTATAAAATGTTGTCGATAGTTTTAACACGTGGCGATACTATCGATATCCTAAATAGTTTTCGTCAACTATCGATAGTTTAACTTATACAGCACTAGTATCAGCAAACGCTACCGATGCCCGCTTACCATTTGTAAGCAGTTACTTGCAAAAAATGGCCTGTCAAATTGACTTTTAGTTTTTAATTTTGTGAATGTAGTTGATTTATGCGCAAGAGTGTTTTTAAATTTAAATTATGCGGAAGGAGCTTCCTCATACTCGCATGTGATGGATTGTTTTGGTGTATCTACGTAATACTTACTTGCATACACAAATTCACGCCCACATTTCTTTAGAGGTGGGCAGAGCTGCAAGACATCAATAAGAAAACACACAGCCACTTCCGATACTCGTCCATATTTAGCAGTCTATAACCCTAAGATGATGATGATGATGACCTCCGACCGATTTCGGCCATGGCGACCACTTCGACTCCTAGACCTATACATATCAATAATAAATTCATCACTTGTTTTTCGTTCCGGAAAGAATAATGATTACGTACTAATAGATATCACGTGGTTTTTCCCGGATTTGTGCCCGGTTAGTCTATTTGGGAATAGACTCGGCCCCTGTTACATGGGATTTAAGCATAGCTTATCAATCAATCAATAATACATTATTGCACAACGACATATACAAAGGACATAAACATACGAATAAAAACATAAGCACAATAGGCGGCCTTATTGCTAAACAGCAATAGCAGCTTATCTTATCTCTACCTACCCCTTCGCGGGTACAAGCGTCTTGCTATGTTATGTTAGGTACTATTTTTTTTTTTAGTTTATAAGGGAAATGGCCTTTGCTCACTATCTAGTGATTAAATAGTTATCTAAGTCCATCCATCCGTATTACAGGAAGATTTTATTCATGCTATTATGCCGTAAAGTTGTTATAATAAAATTTAAAGTAGAAATATAATTAATATTTTGAATTATTAATTAAAAATAATATAGATGGCGTTGTCGAGATTTTAACGTCATTATATCCTTCTCATTACTCGGGTACATAGTTTATTCAAATAACGTAATTGCAGAGGCAAATATAAAAATAATTGTTGCTTGATATTTGGATCAGATATGTATAGAAATATGTTGGTAAGTACCTATGTATTAATACTTATTATTTATTTTGATCTGAATAATAATGTGTTGGGTCTGGGTGTAATAACAAAGGGGTCGATCATCATTTATAGTCTGTTATCCATTAAATTAAAAACGAAGGCAAATTTGTACAGCTATTTTTGTATTTTTTTTTTCAGAACGTAGCCTAGAAAGTCTCTTATTCCTCACTTGACATAAAAATTTACCGGTCTGTACACTTTTACTCGGCCGCCAGTGTATAACTACTCTAGTGTGGATTAAGTACAATGTCAGCCAGTGTAAAATGTATAGTTATGCAAATATGACGAGTTTTACTTTCTTTGTACATGTGTATTGTACGGATAGCAAATACACACTACTCCTGTTTCTTACCCACCTATATATTACTTTATAAAGTGACTTATAGCAAAGTCTATTTGAAACATTAACAGGTACGTCAATAAAGGCCGCAATTCCTGCTGACACCTAATACATATTTTCGTTGCGCAAACCCCACTGGATGACCTAAAATCGACCTCTAGATTGAGAGGCGTACGTACTATCGATTGAGCTGCGATTGAACTGCTCGGTTATAGGAAAAGCTATCTAACCTGATGAATATTGGTACATTAAAAGCCATAGTAGCTTGCGAGGGTAGATACATATTAAATCCTTATTATTTATGTCGCGATATGTCCTTATTATTTTGAGATGTGGTGTTGGCGAAGGATGGAGGGTATAAGCTGGACTGAAATGGTGTAAAATGAAAAAGTGCTGGAAAGAGTTGATGAAAAGAAAACCATATTGAAGACTATAAAGAACCGGAGAGGAAATATGATTGGCCACCTGATACGACACGATTCATTTATAACAAACATCATAGAAGGAAAAATTTAAAGGAAGAGAGAAAGGGGTAGACCTAGGAGAATATTTATGAAACAAATAAAAGAAAAGGTGCAGGTCGTGTCGTATCAGGAGGTGAAGGATTTGGCGGGAAGAAGAGAGCAATGGCGATTACTCCACCGACAAGAGCGCAGCTCTTAAATGAAGAGAGAGATTTATGTCGCACACAGATGTTGATGTGCTCTACCTGGTGCGTAGAATAGAAGTTGAATTATATACAGCGACTTTGAGATGACCACGTTATAAAAACATATCGCATCACACAAGTACTAAATCGTATAAATGCTTTATTTTGCTGACCTTTTCACAAAGCCGTAGGGCTAAGGTATTTTAGCATAGGTCATTCTATCTGGTGTGGTGGGTCACGGAATGCTCTGTTTGCTCGCTCTGTGGATTTATCGTTGTGACCCACGGCACTTTCTCACAGACAGTGATAATTTTCAATTGTGCATTATCGTGAGCGGTAAATAGTCATGTGGTCCTGTAGTTCATTGGCTTGCTTCCCAAACGGGAAGCGCCGGGTCGAACCCTGGTACTGGACTTGCAGTGCAGTTTTCACTTACACAGTTGGCTCGAGCATTATAGACGGCGATACGTCTAACAGAAAGCTCGGTGAGGCGTGGGTACTTAGTTCATCTTGCGATGAATGTACGTCTGACTACCCCAATTGGGATATAGGCGTGACTTATGTGAGCGGTCAATTCGATACTACACCAAGTTATAGTAAAGCAAAGATATTATGTACTTGTACGATACTTAATTAATGGAATTAATATATTTTGTTTTTCCTTAAATTGTGAAAAAAAATGTGTTGTCTACCGTGCGTCCCTGGTTATACCTCTATATAAATAAAAATACATGCTTAAATTAAGAAATGGACTATAATATTTTAAAATTAATTAGTTATTTAATAAAAGGAAAAAAAGCAACACCCCATCGCCATGATGTTAAATGGGTAGAAGAAAAGAAAAAAACGCGGTGTTGCCATAATAATTAAACATACATTTTAGTGTCTTCTATACATCTACCCTACATAGTGTGCTGATACATCTACCCTGCGCGAGCCTAATGCTGTTAACCCAGAAACTTAATTACATACCTATGATCCAAACATGAGGAGCTCGGTGGCGCAGCGGTAAACGCGCTCGGTCTGCGATTGTTGAAGTTAAGCAACTTTCGCAAAGGCCGGTCATAGGATGGGTGACCACAAAAAAAAAGTTTTCATCTCGAGCTCCTCCGTGCTTCGGAAGGCACGTTAAGCCGTTGGTCCCGGCTGTATTAGCAGTCGTTAATAACCATCAATCCGCACTAGGCCCGCGTGATGGTTTAAGGCCCGATCCCTATCCATCCATAGGGAAGGCCCGTGCCCCAGCAGTGGGGACATTAATGGGCTGATGATGATGATGATCCAAACATGAATTCAAACTCATAAAGGCGAATGGTTGAGTGGTTTACACAGGAATCTAAATCTAAACCTGATCAAGAAAACAAAATTAGTTAACTAAAAACGCTTGTAAAAGAGTGTTCTTAAAAGAAGTAGCTTTCAAAACCAAATCAGTAATCACTAGAAAAATACTAACAAAGCCTTTTACAGCCACAAATATCTGCTGTGTCAACAATGGCCGTCAGCTGGCTCCACAAGAGATAGATCTTGTAGACAGAAGAGAAATGGACACCGCTATCACTTGAAAATAAAGGTTTTACAGAAAATAATGTTCCCTTGGAGAGCTGAAAAGTTTGTCTGGTCGGGTGTTAGGCGAGTGACAGCGGGTCGCATTTTTTGTGTCGTGACTTTTTAGACACAAATGGCATTAACTACTTGGCCGAACAAGTGGGGAGCGCTGAGGGCTCTCAATCGATACAAAATTTAACGCAAAAGGGCAACCCTTATTACACCGCTTTAAGGTACATAAAACACCCAATTAAACCACCGGTATTTTTATTAAAATCCCACTATAGAGTTGTTATAGAGTTGTCATCCAGAAATTAGGGAACAAAAATAGTAAATATTTCTACAAATAATTAAATTGTTATGATTAAAATATGATTAAATAAATAATGGGTGGTTTAATATTTTTTTAATCATATTTTATACATTTCATTTCTAGAAATTATTTCGACACCCCAAACGAATAAAGGCGTAATGTCACTTGCGAGATTTTTTTTTTATTTCATATTCCGGCTCTACTCTTCGTAACACACACTCTGAATTTTTTTCGTAAATTTATCGATAAAATTGTAAAATATATTACAAGGTACAACTTTATTCTATCGAAATCCCCCAGCAACTTATTGTCCGAATAAAAATGTTACAGTATGTTGCGTTTTAAATTGAAAATATATTTAGTAGAAGAAAGGAGGCTGTGAATTTAACCCTTTTATTCGTCTAGAAAACTAAACATTTAGAAAAGTAAGTAACATTACGCCTTTATTCGCTTAATTTAAGAGAAAGTAAAATATCGTAATCAACTTTACACTTTATTTTAATGAATTTGTAAAATGCATTATAAATTTACGTGAAATAAAGACAACATGAAGTGATGTATTAAAATTAACCTCTTTATTCAGATACATTTTTATACGTGACTAAATCGTTAAATACTGTTATTACGTAAAATTCTTAAGGTTTTGAGAGTAATGCTGCCATTTTATATAACTTGCAAGTTTTTAAAGTATTGTTATCATACATTGCACATTGAGTTTTATGCAAAGCGTATTGTACGCTTACTTTAAAAATAGAGAATGAATTACGCGGTAATGACACTAACGAACACTAACATACGATTTTACTTTGATGTTACCGCCAAAGCACCGCTCGTCCACTACCCGGTATAGTGGCGAATGCCTCGCTCTGTCTTACCAAGTGCTCGGAAGCCCATTTTTTCGTCCACCTACACTGCGACCTTAGACGAGAAGAAGCAGGGGGGGGGGGGGTATTTTATTAAAATACCCTCCTAATCCCGCGGCTCCAAACGGTATCACCGCTACCGCTCCTACCAACCCCCGGCCTCCCACCAGCGGGTCTCACTGGGGAGGGAGTGGTAGTGCGTGCTCTGCCAGGCGGACCGCTCGGCTTCGCACTGAGACAGCTCAACGGGGTGAGCAGCCAGGTATGTCTCCCCCAACTGCCGGCGTAGCGAAGAGCCGGGCGCGCACTTTCGTGCGCACCCGCGCCGTCACGACGCCGTTCGCCGCCACCGTACCACCGCCTCCGACGCGTCTCATCGACACAGGCCTTCGATTGTCCCCGTTCCCGCTGCCCCTGCCCCGACTTCCGGGAGCAGGAGCCGGAAAAGAGAACCACGACGCCGCCCGAACGAATCCCACCGCGGCCCGTGGTGAGGACCACGCCGCCCGCAGCACTCTCCAACACCGCCGCGCCAATACGCGGTAACAAACCCTTTTTCGCCGCTCTCCACGCCCCAGCCGGTCATGGAGACAACACCGCCGCGCTCATACGCAGCGGTGCTCAACACCAACCCGGATTCGCCGCCGCACGCGCCTCCGCGCCCGTCCCTCCGGACGGCGCCTACACCGTCGCCAAAGCCCGCGCGACTCCAGCCGCCGCTCGCACCCGCGAGCAAGAAGCTCCCGCCCATCGTGGTCGACCGGCTGCCTGACTGGCACCATCACTTCCGCAAGCTGCGGGAGTTGCTGGGCCACAGGAAGGACCGAGGAAGAGTTCCGGCTCTACCAGCGGTACCTCACCACCCTGGAGAGAGCCACGGGACTCTCCTGGTTCGCGTACGCCCCACCGGCGGAGCGCTCATTGAAGCTGGCCATTCGTGGCCTGCCCATGGACACCGATGTTGCTGAGTTGGAGGAGGAGCTGCGCGCCCGCGGCTTCGACCCCCAATACATCCGCCCCATCCAGGCTCGCGAGGGAAGGAGAGGCTGTCTCTTCTTCGCGGAGATCCGCAGGACGCTGGGATTCCTGCGTGTCTACGAGATCTCCGAGCTCCTCTGCATGCCCGGCGTCAAGGTCGAGGCGTGGAGGGGACGAAGAGGAGCAGCGCAGTGCCACCGCTGCCAGCAGTTCCGGCATAGCAGCCATAACTGCCACCGCCCTGCCGCCTGTGTCCGTTGTGGTGAAAAACGGCCAAGGAGTGCCTGCGCCCCCGGAAAGTTCCGGCAACCTGCGTAAACTGCGGGGGAACACACCCGGCGAATAGCTCTTCCTGCCCGGTCAAGTTACGCGAGCTGCGTAACACCAAGGCGGGTGCGGCGCCCATGACCGGCGCGAGAGGAGCTATCCCATCAGCAGCCTCCACAGTGGACCCCAACACCGAGCCGACCGCGCGGAGCTCGCTTATGGCCGTGGCGAACGGCCCAGCCGGGCCCAAGCCGCAGAGACCTAAGCGCATCCGCAAAAGGGCAAAACCGGCCCCCACTGCCACCACCATCGTCGAGCAGCAGCCAGCGCCGAACCAAGCGGTCGCCGCCCCTACCAAGGGGAAGAAGGCGAAGCCCCGCGCGGAGATACCACCGGCCCCCTCCAGCGAGAAGCTGGAAGTACTGGAGCAGACTATCCAGCTGCTCCACAACGTACTGGCCGCCATTCGTTCCCGGATTGACCCTGTGCCCATCATCGTGGGAGGCCTGGCATCACTGCTGGGCCAACTCACCGGTGGGCACTGAACACCAACACCGGACTGGAACGGGGCTGCCCACATCCACTACTCCCCGTCGAGTAGTTAGGATCATGGCCACCCCCGGGGGATGAGTTGACGTTTCCAGTGGCAGTGGAAGCAGTCCTCTCCCCCCCTCCAGCCCAACTGACGCCAGCTGCCCCGGCGACGGAGCAGTTTCACCGGACTGACACCACCGCCAGCTGACGGGCGCTCACTGGGCCTCCTCCAACAGGGAACCACCCGGTGGGCTCGACCTCGCTGGCGGCACCTCGGACATGACTTACCATCGGGCTCACGGAGGGGCGATTATCGCCCGCCGTGTCCCACCCACGTGCCACGCCTCTGAGGCCACGTCAAGGGGGCATAGCCCCGAGGACGTCTCCCCGCCGCGGGCTTCGCCCGCGACGAGAAGAAGCAACCGACGGCGAATGCCCCCCGCACTCCCTGCCAACTGCTCTTCCCTGCGCTTTCATTCATTCCGCCTCCGCCACTCGCCATGGAAACGATTTGTGACAAGGTTTTTTTGCGATTTGGCATCAGCAAATTGCTAAGCGTGGTGCCATCGAAATAGGAAGTTGCTTGTGGCACTTTATTAATCTCTGTTGAGAGGTGAAAAAGGATAAACGGGAAGTTTCGCTATACTCAGACTCATGTGTTGGTCAGAACGGAAATCGTTTCATCTTTGCAATGTTACAACATGCATGCAGAACTCTACCGGTGAATATCAGTCACAGATTTTTTGAAACTGGCCACAGCCAATCTGAAGGTGACACAATGCATGCGTGCGTAGAAAGGGCCAAAAAAATCAAATTATTTATACGCCAGAGCAAATGTATTTCGTCATTTCTAACGCAAAAGTTGAAGGAAACAGATTTTCAGTTGCAACAGTCAATGCCTATCCTTAGCCTGGCTTATCAAGCACCGCTACCTATTCCTCGGCCACTGCACAACGACTTGACGGAGCTATGTGACTCGGCTTGTATCCCTAGTCATTATCAAAGGTTTTATTTTATAATACTTTATTTTCCACTGATGATCAAGAGCAACCGATCAGGGCCAGTGACGACGAAGATAGTTCATAATTATATATTTTTTTATAACCACGTTTATTGATTTTCAATATTATTTTATTTTTCGTAAATGTTTGAAATGAAGAAAATGTTTGTTTGAGAAGAAGAGGATTTAAAACTACATATTTAAGTTTTTTTATGAGACATTGTTGATTTTATGTTACATGACTAATTCGTTGGTTACTACTATTGATTTCTATGATTGTTAATTATTTTGTGAGTGAATCTCTTTATGTTTATATTTAGATTTCTTTTCACAATCAAGAAATTATTTCTAGTCCTAAAGTACAATAAAAAATATTTTTTTAATTATCTAAAAGTTTAAGATTGATCTCTAGAAGAATTTATGTTTCATTTAGTTCCTTGTGGAGGAATGACCGATTGTTATTTAAAGGTTTTGAGCTTTTATTATGATTAAAACTAAATAGAAAAAATCTGTGATGTCTAAATGAATAAAACCAATCGTTAAATTACTATTTTGCTTCAATTTTAATGGTCCCCAGTGCTCAGAAACAAAAACTGGCAATGATAAGTGTATTTCATACTAATCTTGCGAAAAAAGTATGACAAGGACTCTTTTTTGGCTAAAATTTATCACAATTTATAGGATGAGGTTTTAAGGAAACCATATGTAGTTTATGCCTATTATTTTTAATATTTTTATATTAAATACAATTTTTTTTTAATTTTGACGTCGTTATTCACACAAAACTTGTCATTATTTTTTCATCGTAAGATAATCTTACGATATAATATTTTAGTTTATAACTGACGAAAAAAGTAGTGTTGAATGAATACGCTTTAGGTTAATTACTAAGGTTAGACGAATAAAGGCGTAATTCACGGTTACGAAACAGCCAGTCGATGACGTTTTCAGTCAATAAGTCATGTAAAGATACATTACCTTTAGGTGTCTTGATATATTTCAAACGAATAAAGGCGTGTTAACGTTTACAAAAAAAACATGTCAATATCTTTAGACGAATAAAAATTTAAAATGGTTTTTCAGCTATTTTACGTGAATGTGTTACTTGAACACAATCATTGATTATGCACTGGATACATTATTTTTTGATGCGTACGCTGATGTATGTTTCGATATTCTCGGATAATTAGCAACAGAGCTATAACGATTTTAGTGTTTTTTTGCTCTCCTGTAAAATTGATGTTTTGCTATTACGCCTTTATTCGTTTGGGGTGTCGATTTATAAAAATAAATAGCTAATTAACATTAATTTACATTACAATATACAAAACATTTTATCCAGTTTAGTTTATTTAATGCTAGGCTGCTTGGCCTTGGCGCCATTACTTCTCTCTTTATCTGCGCGCGCACTACTAATTGAACCAGAGATAATAGAAATAGAAATTCGCCCGCCATTGTCGTAATTTTTTCAAAAATATAAAACAGTTTTTGAAATGATCATGAGATATTTTGCAAAGTATTTGATTTCATATTAAACTATTTATGTATGTTTTCGTCGCTGCACCGCTAGAAGTCAGACATTCACCTCGAAGAATGAAAAAGACGTCTATTAAGTGTGAGAGGAAAATGTGTTTACAGACTTGAGAGTTAAAGTTGGATCGTTGGTGCAAATATTATAGTTTTCGTAAGACTTATTGAGTTGGGGTGAACTCGTAAATATGAAGTAGAAGTTACTATTTTCCGGTTCATGATGGTAGAGCTTTTAGAACAAAAAATGCTCTGGCACGGGAATTGTCTTATTCACAGTATTTTTTACATAACATAACATACGCGCATGCTGACAACTATGTCGCAATTAGGGTAGTTCAAAGTAGGTACATCTATTGCAAAATGAACTAAGTACCCACACCTCACCGAGCTTTCTGTTAGACCAACGTGATGGGAGGTGAGTCGTATCGCCGTCTATAATGGTCGAGCCAACTATGTTAGTGAAAACTGATTTAAATTAAATTAATAATGAATAATAATTCATTGGTGCAAGTCTGGTTCCGGGGTTGAACCAGCGTACTGTCTGAGAAACAGGCCGGTGAACCACAGGACCAAAGTGACTTCCGAGTATGTTTTATTCAGTATAAAAAGCAAAAATAAACATAGAGGTTTTATTTTACTTTAGATACAAATTCTAGACACGGTACTTTATTTATTAAATCTTAATACTAAAAATACAATTTGTCAATGCCCTGCAAGACTGTTTAAACAGTTTGTCTGCAGGAAAGAGTTTCTACTAATAATATGAACTTATATCTAATAATAATTTGTAAGTAGAAGCACAGTGAATGTATCACATTATTTAAAAAATAATAATTTAACAATTAGTAACAAAAATTAGCTAGGACACTAGTCTAAAGGTATTGTTTAAGTATTTTTTTATTGTTACTTTTATTTGGTTCTAGACGGATGTTCTCAGGCAAAATATTCAGTAAGTAGGGAAGTCACTTTTGTAGAGTTCTATCGCCATAATAATTATTGACTCTACCTTAACCATATATTATTATCTTAAGGTAAGGAAAGTACTTGTAACAATATGTGCTTTTATAAAACATGAATGATGATCTCGTGTTTGATGATGTTTAATAAGTCGGCTAAAAAAGCCAAAATTGAAAAATCAAATTCTTCATAATATCCATTAACTCAACAATTGACGTTTATGGCAATAATTTTCCGACAGAGTGGATTTCAATAAATCTGTCGGAAGCAGTAATCCCGGTATTTCAACCCCATTGTGATCGACCCTCTAAATCCAGCCAGAATCATTATAAAATTTGACAAGTCAGGGACTAGGGAGACTGGGGCACAAGTTACAAACAAACAGCATAAATATAATAATAAAAATTGAGTAATAACAGAAAGCTCGGTGAGGTACGCACTTAATTTTAAATGCAGTATTGCAATTTGACATTTGCTTATTATACCTATGTAAATGCGGAATGTCAAGAAATGTCAAATAGCTATATTGCTTTTTTAGACGAATTCTTTCTGTGGCTTTTTAACTGAGCCATAAAAAACGAAATGGACTTCAGGATATTGAGCCCAACGCTCAACTACTAGACCACATCTGAACACCTCTTTTTTAACATTTCAGTCGTTTGCCACATTACTGGTTAATCATAGAATTCACCGGCAAATCTTTAGAAATTGAAAAAAATACGCCGGTCTTTTACAGTAGGTAACATAAGTATGGCTTTGAAACAGACTACTCTGGGCGCCTTCCCACTCGCGTCAGACAGATTACTGCGGGGCGGAAGGCAAGAGGGAAACCACTGCCCTATTTTTTCCCTAAAAACGCAGCATGGGGATGCTACACCGACTAAAGCGTGGCTCTTAAATTAGTAATGATGAATTTAAATATAGGTACTATGTTGAAAAACCTATCTAAAACATATTACTACAGAATATAAAGTCACTTGTAAAAATCTTGCACCTCACACCACTTCATAAAAGGGTGTTAAAGTTGACAGGCCCTCGTATGACGGCGTTAATTGCGTAAACTCTTGACACTTTAGAGGCTCAAGAAGGGCTGCTTATTACATAGGGTGCTAGTTTTACTACCACTATGTACCTGGAAAGTAAAGTAAACGGTCCAGTGTTGGTTGACTATACATAGGTCCCGGGTACGAACGAACGTCCTGCACAACAGCACTTCACGCTGTCAACAGAACTAGATGCTGGATTCATCCTTTTAGTACATTTTCGCGGATCTCCGTGCATCGTAAAGTTTGCGGATGAGGGGAGTGTAAAGTTCAAGTACTTATGAACCTTTTTGCTCCTACTTGCATAGCACGCGTTTCGCGCTCACTGGGTCCTTCCAAACTCATTCTCTTATCTCGTGATCCCAACAGAGGATAAAATGATTAGAAAAAGACAACAATTCACCGGGAACAAGTGTCTACAATGAACGCTAGTCATACTCGCTAAAATGACTTAGCTAAACGCTTTCCTACGATCTAAGTGTCAAAATATGTAAAAATAAATTCACAGACATACAATCAACCTGTCATTTCACTATAATTATCCACAAATTTCCAACCCTAAATAAAAATAAAATATCTTTTCATTTTCTTTAATAATCCATTCAAACCAAGCTGTCATTCGCAATAAAATTAAAATGCAAACAATTTCCAAAGAACTGTTCACTAATTTCCAGTTGTGCATGCAAATATGCACATGTTACTTAGTCCTAACTTGGATCTGATAAGTTTAACATGAGTGACGTAGGCTTAGCACGCAACTACTGTCGTAGACGCTAAGTAATGGCGTTTTAACTTACTAGTAAGTTCATAAGTGCTTTTATTAGTAAGTACCTAATTGTATCTAAGTACCTATACCGTCCCTATGGATGAATAGGGAGATCGGGCCTTAAACCATCACGCGGCCCCAGTGTGGATTGATTTATTTATTTATTTATTTATTTATTCATCACACACAAGTAATAAGTTTACAAAAGTTTGGAATAGCTTTGTATGATTGCCTCGAGTGTGTGATCTGGAGCCTAAGCTAGGGCGACCCTGTATTTCAGGACTCCAGGTCCCCACCCGCGAATCGCTTAACTAAAATAGGTGCAAAAGAATTGGAACTGGAATTTTCCGTTGCAAAAGTATGGAACTGAAAAAAATGAAAGAATTTAAAAAAAACAAACTAAAATCCTCATGCTTTAACACTGTACATAAAGAAACGCCAGGAGTGGAAATCTGTTACTAGAGTCCTACATCCCAACAGAAGATAAAAGGATTAGAAGAGAGAGATATAGAGTCATGATCATCATCATCACCAGCCCATTAACGTCCCCACTGCTGGGGCACGCGGGCCTTCCCTACGGAAGGATAGGGAGATCGGGCCTCACCACGCGGGCTCAGTGCGGATTGATGGCTATTAACGACTGCTAATGCAGCCGGGACCAACGGCTTAACGTGCCTTCCGAAGCACGGAGAAGCTCGAGATGATTTTTTTTTTGTGGTCACCCATCCTATGACCGGCCTTTGCGAAAGTTGCTTAACTTCAACAATCGCAGACCGAGCGCGTTTACCGCTGCGCCACCTAGCTCCTCACCCCTCACCTAGCTATAGAGATGAATAATCGTATTATGCCTGTATTAAGAACGAAACCGCACGCCCGTAATGGATACCGTCGACTTATAGTCAAATCTTCGTAACCTCGCATTTTTGAAAAATCACATCAGCTTGTAATGTCCTAACCAAACTGACATGACTAATTTAAGAGCCACGCTCTTGTCGGTGTAGCATTCTCCATGCTACTTTTTAGGGAAAAATAGGGCAGTAACCAAACCAAACTAAGGATCACAAAGTGATTTTTGTGATATATCCCCACCGGAACCTCCAGATCGTGAGCCCGACGCTCAACCACTGGACCACGGAGACCGTGTTCATTTATTGCGACATTTTGTTAATAAACATCACTTTATATTTTTTCAAAAAGTCGCCTATGGCGTTTTCATTATAAGCACACCCCGGACACTTCATAAAAACAACCTCATTTTACACAGATACTACACATTGACATTATCGGACACGCGGTGTGTGTGTGTGTGTGACGTCTGAGGAGACCGTGCGATTCAAGTATAAGTCTAAACTATGTTCGAAGGAGGGGGGGGATAAGGTAAACCTAGCTGAGTCGCTGGTGGGGAGCGGACAGTTGCCGTTGTATACGTAGTATTATTCCTTAGTCTATGCTATGAAGCAACGATATCGATATAATGAAATAATACTTAATACGGATTTTCATTTACTACGATTCTGGCACCCCGCTTTCGCTGCAACCCTTTACTTGGCAACGCCTTTGATTTAGTCATAGTACTAAGTACATTCTTCGAGGTCTTAGTTGACGTAAGTATTAGTTTTCTATTAACCTATTTGCTGATAAACGTTTTACTACGCTCCAGTTTGGTGCTATAACATAACAATACGGCACAGCTGTGCATATAACAATCGTCTATTACTCAATAAGTGGAACCATAATAAAATCACTTCTTGCATCATCTTCCATTAACGTTCAACACGTTCTTATCTCCTGTTTCATGTTGTACACTACTAAAGAACCTTCACTTAGACTTCCCTAACAGTTTCAATAAACTTAAACGCGAGCGTTCGCGTGAGAACATTGAATTCTGTAGGCGGATTCTTAACGGTTTGCGTTTGATAGACTAATTGCAACCGCGACTTAGGTGAGTATTCTTAATGTCTATGGTTTGGTCTAGTCTATTTAGTGATCAGCTGTCGCCAATACCTCCTTTTAAACCATCATGTTGGTAAGGAACCTCGGTGAAGTGTGTGTACTCAGTTCATAAAATTAGATAATTTACTCTATATCTTCGCAGCGGTAAACGCGCTCGGTATGCGATTGTTGAAGTTAAGCAACTTTCGCAAAGGCCGGTCATAGAATGGGTAACCATAAAAAAAAGTTTTCATCTGAAGCTCCTCCGTGCTTCGGAAGGCACGTTAAGCCGTTGGTCCCGGCTGCATTAGCAGTCGTTAATAACCACCAATCCGCACTGGGCCCGCGTGGTGAGGCCCGATCTCCCTATCCTTCCGTAGGGAAGGCCCGTGCCCCAGCAGTGGGGACGTTAATGGGCTGGTGATGATGATGATCATGACTCTATATCTCTCTCTTCTAATCCTTTTATCTTCTGTTGGGATGTAGGACTCTAGTAACAGATTTCCACTCCTGGCGTTTCTTTATATACAGTGTTAAAGCATGGGGATTTTAGTTTTATTTTTTAATTCTTTCATTGTTTTCAGTTCCATACTTTTGCAACAGAAAATTCCAGTTGGTATCAACTCAGAATCATGGTTTCAATAATTCCTCAAAGTTTTCATTACGATGTCACTAACACTCTGTATTGCGTTCAAAAAAGACGTAAATTACTTAAATTCTTGTCGATAAATAATTTTATCCGATCGACATGAAGGAAGAAGATCTTAACTATCTGCTTAACTTATTTTTTTACTCATCATCACTAATTTAAGAGCCATGCTCTTGTCGATGTAGCAGTCTCCATTCTATTTTAGGGAAAAGGACAATGGTTTCAATCTTGCCTTCCGCCCCGCAATACTCTGTTTGACGCAAGTGGGATGGCGCCCAGAGTAGTTTATTTTAAAGCCGTACTAAGAATCCTGTCCTAAGTTCCGCCTCTGAATAGTACTAATAGTTACTGCTGCCCTCTGTCAGGTATTCTTTTGTATGAAAAAATAACGCCATTCATCTAAACAAACATACTAGTATGTACTAGTCAATGATAGTGTTATACAAGAGTAGGTAAGCGCACATAACACCTGAACCAACTTTCAACAATAACCTTTCTGTCCATACCCTGAGGGCAACAGCGCAACACGCGAACTCACTATCTCTAGCGAATTAACTTATAAATACTTATAATTCGCTATAAAACCTGCTCTTAATAGCCGTAAATTCTAGATGTTAAAGCCAGCTGTAATAAAGGCATTTGTTTTGTTTGTTAAGTAGATAATGTTTGTAGACATGTTGTCTTTACACCATGCTTTTTCGGGATAAAACATTTATAATATTGATTTTTGTTTTTACAGCACACATACATACATAAACTCACGCCCGTAATCCCTAATGGGGTGGGTAGAGCCACAAGTAATCAAAGACAACTTGCAGCTACTGTTGATACGATGTCGTAAGCTGGATATGATGAACCTTATGGTGATAAGGGATCAGCCTATCGCCCATAACATTAGTTATCATGTTATGTCATTATCATGTTAGAGGACACAATCCCTATGTCGGTTTTTACGCATGCCCGGGAAGACAAGCAGCTGAACGTTTTCTATGTTTTTTATTTACAGCACTCACTATCGAAAAAATATCTGACTCGGACGGGACTTGCACCCGCAGCTTTTGTTAAGCCGCTAATATATTAGTCATAAATACTTGGCTTTTTTAAACATCCTGAATTAGATTACCTCACTTAACACGCCTGAGGGAACCCAGTTGGGCGCGAACCTCGGCTCAGAGCGTCCTCTGAGAACCTCGTAAATAATTTTTTCGTTAATTATCTTTCATTCAAATTCTCTCTACGCATACAGCTCTCAATTAGTCACTTACATCTTTTATCACACTGCGCTTCCTTACCACGATTTTGTATATCTCTCAGGGCAAGACCACTTTTATCTCTCAGAGTAAGACCACATGAAGACCACTCATACTTCTCAACAGAAACAAATGAAACGTAAATAAATCCATTCGAAATAATGGCGTCCAAAAATAAACATTGTAAGTATGTATTTCATTGGCAACTGTAGTAAAATAAAATGGCAGTAGACAGCTTTCCGTGCATTCAGTAGTGCAATAAAAATGCAAGCTGCATGCCATCCGTCTTACAGGTAGAGCTGTAGGTGGTATCCGGAAATGTAATCGAAACGCGAACGAATTTGTGTTAGAGCTACGTCTTCATATATTGTAACTTGATATAACGTAAATAGCGAATAATTATTAGTATCAACGGCTTCTGTGGTCCAGTGGTTGAGCGTTGGTCTCACGATCCGAAGGCCCCGGGTTCGAATCCTGATGGGGACATATCACAAAAATGACCTTGTAATCCCTAGTTTGGTTAGGACATTACAGGCTGATCACCTGATTTTCCGAAAGTAAGATGATCCGTGCTACGGAAGGCACATTAATCCGTTGGTCCCGGTTACTACTTACTGATGTAAGTATATAGTCGTTACATGAGCCATTTCAGGCGCCTTTGGCGGCTCAATAATAACCCTGACACCAGGGTTGATGAAGTTGGTAATCTACCTCATAACCCACACGATAAGAAGAAGATTAATATTTATTATTAAAAATCATAATAAATAGTTATTATGGATATTATAATAATATCCATATTTGAAAATAAATAGTCGACCCTAGCGGGTCGATAGCATGAGGGAAGTCATCGACACGCCGGCGGGGTCAGTATCGGAGTGCTGAAGTATTTGTTGTCGCGAGCTCATGGGCGGTCTCTATGGCTAGAGTAATCGGGTCCTTGCATAAATATGCCTAATACTAATAGGTTAGATTTTCCAAAATAAGTATTATTTATTGGTTAAAATATTTTGTTAATTCAAATAATATCCGAACAATACTTACACAAACAACTCTACTACAAAAATCGCATGCCATTGACTGGTTTACGACACTATCTGTCGATTGCAGATTCGATGATTCATATCGAAACTTCGTATCGATTTATAACAACAAATAAATATTAAAACAATTCGTGAAGACTGGCTTTTTAAATAAACTTTCGGATGCTATTCTACTCGCATGGGCGTTTATAAAACGCAGTTCAATAAAGAAACGATTATTTTATGCTTTGAATTAGATATTTTGTATCTACTTAGCAGTAGGTACTTACCTGGATTGAAACTAGCGTGTCTATGGCGAGGCTTTGTTAACAAAAACCGCATCAGTAGGCTCTGTACGGTAACCGCGATGCGCGAATTATATCGAGGCGTTCGACCAATAGTCGTTCAACGTCAATTTACGTAGATAGCATTCGTATCGTTTATTGGTCGAAGCGTTTAATATAATTCATGCCGCGCGCGGCGCGGTTGTCATACAGACCCGGCTGCATGTGATTTTTTTAACAAGGCACTTACGAGGTTTTCACTTTATTTACACTTAAAGTGCAAAAAAAATCATAAAAAAAACATAAGGCTTGGTAAGGTGCGGGTAGTTTTTCTTAGTGCATTATGCGATGAACACTTTGGACTACACCAATTGGGACTATAATCATGTTGTTCGTCAAATATCCGTCCGAAATACGTCCACTAACCTGTGCTTAGTAGTAACAGGTATAATATAAGCTCACGACTATATGGGGTAGTCAGAGGAGCATCCATCGCATAATGAACTAAGTACCCACACCTCGCCGAGCTTTTTATTAGACCAGCATAATAATGGACGAGCCAACTACGTTATTGAAAACTGCACTTAAGATAAATTAATAACTCATTGGTGCAAGTTCGATTTTGACGCGGTCTCCCCGATTGAGAAGTAAGTCGCTGTACCTTTTCTTTGGGATAAAATCGCGAGCTTATGTTATGTTGTCTATTACGTCATTTCTGTCAATACTCCTGGTTATCCACGGAATCTGATGCCTTACCTGAAACAAAACAAATGAATCATTAGTAAATCTACGTATATCAAATCGAAATCTTAATTTTTGTTTAGGTGAGATGTCTTTATCTGGGGGCACGGTAGTACCACCGCCAAGACGAGCAAAGCGAAGCGCAAGGGCAGGACACTACCTACCTTTTCTCGAAATAGCATATTTTCTTCGATGTTACACATAATTGCATAATGCCGACTTCCGTGACACTGTGATGTAGGTCACGCGTTCTCCAAATAGGGATATCACGAATTCATCACACATACATATACATAAGATCACGCCTATATCCCGTTGGGGTAGGCAGAGACCACTAAATTCCAATTACTACGATCCTGACACACCACTTTCGCTTATTCCACTCTAAAGACACCATGCATGCTCGTTAGTTTCGAGTACTCTTAACCTGGCCTTTCTTCAAAACATAAAAACAAACACACACGGATTCAAACTAGCATACAATAAACTCATCATCATCAACCCATTAACGGCCCCACTGCTGGGGCACGGGCCTTCCCTATGGATGGATAGGGAGATCGGGCCTTAAACCATCACGCGGGCCCAGTGCGGATTGATGGTTATTAACGACTGCTAATACAGCCGGGACCAACGGCTTAACGTGCCTTCCAAAGCACGGAGGAGCTCGAGATGAAAACTTTTTTTTTGTGGTCACCCATCCTATGACCGGCCTTTGCGAATGTTGCTTAACTTAAGCAATCGCAGACCGAGCGCGTTTACCGCTGCGCCACCGAGCTAACTATTGTAACTTAATTGTAATCCAAAGTCTTCATCACAGTAATGAAGGAAATCTCAAAGAACAAAGCCTTACAGGGAATTATTGGCCTAATGATGTCGTAGTTTACCAGATTGTTTGCAATTATGAGGAATGAGTCGTGACCGGCAGCTTTCTATTCCTACCACACGTACTTACTACCTTAACCCTTTACTACGCATAGAACGGCAACTCTCCGCTCCCCACCAGCGGCTGAGCTAGGTTTACCTCACCCCCTTCGGTTTTACTTTATAGTCTTCTATTGCATGGGCGCCAGACGTCACACACACAGATGTGCGTGTACGATAACGTCAATGTGTAGTGTCTGTGTAAAACAAGGTGTTTTGTATGGAGTGTGCGTAGTGTGACCCTTCACACACTGATGAACCCGGTACGCTTTGGATCGAGAAGCGAGAATTTGTCTTGTAACAGATTTGCCGTATTACTATTAACTCTTTGGCCGGACAAATGGGGAGTGCTGAAGGCTTTCATCCGGTTCAAAATTTAAGACAACAGGCCTGAGGGTGCCCAGTTTGCCCTGAACGTTTCCTTACGCCGGAGCCATAAAGTTTCCGTTTCGGCAAAAAGTATTTTATAAATGTGGCGAGCAAAATAATAATGCTTTTTTTACTCTTTCTGAGAACGTCACTTCGACGTGGCGACGTGGTGGCGGTGACATATATAAGAGCATACTACACCTTACCCATTACAGAATATTGGCAAATTCAATTAACTCCATCTATATCAGGATCTAGATCCAAACCCATTTGTATCCTCACGCGTAACAAGATGTAGAAAGGCCGGGTAGACTGTCCTTGGACCAAATTGGCGCGGCTGTTCACTGACCTATACGTGCGGGCTCGCTGCTGCGAATACAAGTAAATTCTATTTTTTATTATTGTAATACAGATGTACCTATATGTATAGAATGATATTGGATATATTTTATTAAGGTGTTTTTTTTTTTACATCTGATGGGTTTATTCTTGGCCCCAGACTTGCCCGAAGGCTTTGACGAGACCTAAGATGGAGCGAGCTCGCCCTGAAGGTGCCTGTACACTCTGACCTTGAAAGCACTCGAGTTATATGCATTAGGAAATACAGAAGACGGCAGATAATTACGCTATCTAGCAGTGCGCATAATGAAGGACGATGCGAAGCGCTTTGTGCGAATAGTTGGATGTGACATAGGCGGTCCTGATGTTCATTTATTGGTAACAACCAATTTTGTTAGTGGCTTAGGTACCCCATCAACCCACGTAATTTTTATACTAATCATTTAATTATGTGATATTTTACTAGACTCCGTGATATTTCAAAAAACAATGAAAATTTATTATGCTATTGCAAAAATCACCTTACAAATTGACGTTCAACAAGTTTCTTCAGTAAAATATTCTGATTTTGAAATACGAAATATACTGACCCTAGAGAAAAGGAAAGAGCTATAACCAAAATAAAACTAAGTACGCTCAATGAAACTTAGAACGATTTACAAAAAGCAATCAATGTTGCCAACCAAACATGCAAAAATGACAATCCGTCGAAAAGACAGTCTTCGACAAATGCAAAGTAGGTGCAAGTTCGGTTTACAAGATTACACGAAGGCAATGAATCATGAAATAAGGTATCAATAAGCTATTTATATTTACATGAAAATGGATTTGATTAATGCAATGCTCGGAAAACGAAATCTTTGAGACTGCTTTTAGAGAGATAAATTGTTTCGAACTTGCTGCTTTTTGAGAGTTTATCAATACAAGTAAATGTTATTATAATAGGTAGTATACTTAAACACAAGCAGCTTATATACGTCCCACTGCTGGGCACAGGCCTCCCCTCAATCAACCGGAGGGGGTATGGAGCACACTCCACCACGCTGTTCACTGCGGGAGTTTTAACAGCTAATAGCCGGGACCAACGGCTTAACGTGCCCTCCGAAACACGGAATCATCTTATTTTTTCAAACAATTAGGTGATTCAAGCCTGTAAAGTCCTTACCAAACAAAGGATAGTCTCACAAAGTTATTTTGATAATGTCCCCATCGGGAGCCGAAGTCGGACCTTCAGATTGTAAGCCTAACGCTCTAACTTGCTGGTCATAGGTAATATAAAAGTTTTATATTCATGAACATGACCCTCAGCACTGAGATGGGGAAGAGGACTTTCATGAAACTGGCCTAACAAATCTTAGGTCAATGGGGGAAGACCGTCTGGTAACAATAACGTCTGTTGAATAAATCGCGCCTTCTGTCTCTGTCAATAAAGTTGATACTCAAAATTCTAGTCTGACTATTTTTATACTCGTAAATTTACGTTTTGTTCAATTTAAATTTTGTTTAGTTGTTCGGTGAGATAATTAGTTTATCTTGGGATTGATGTATTCGTGAGCATATATGTTATGATGTTATGTTAAATTGCGTTAAACTGACCTACTTAACTTTATTTCTTTATCATTTTTTTTATTTTTCACGACCATAGTATCAGGTATCTATCTCCGAAAGGGTAGCCAAAGGTGAAATAGTAAATATACCTATACACCCACTCCTCGCCAGCTATGCTTAAAGTCCCATGATTACATTTTGCCCCGTATTAACGGGGCGTCTTCCAAAACTCACTAAGAAACACCTTCGACCCCGCCGGCGTGGTCGACGATTTCCCTCAATCAGAGCTTATCGCTATCGACCCACTAGGGTCGATTAATTCTTTCAAATATTTTTCCTCTCAAACGACGCCCTGAGCCGAGGTTCGCGCCCAACTGGGCACCCTCAGGCCTGTTGTCTTAAACGTTGTACCGGGTGAGAGCCTTCAGCGCTCCTCATTTGTCCGGCCAAGTAGTTAATGCCATCTGCGGCAAATCTACAATAAGTTACGTCAAAAAAAATACTAAGAAACACCAAATCACAACTTAATACATAAATAGGCTACAATATCAATTAACACTGTCCAATACCATGTTACCATGCAGCTAATACCTGTACTTACATAAGTAACTACAAGTAACAGTTTCAGTAATGGGCGTCACTTCTAAAGTATCTCCTAGCAATATCTCTTAAGAGACAACTAGATATTGGTTTTAATGAAAAAGGGTTATTTATCACAACCTGTTGACTATATAGGGTGTTTGATTTATATCAACGCTTTCCGCTAAGATAAAACTGTTCCTAACGTGATTTACTGTCGGCAAGCATAGCGAACATTGACAGCGAATATGGATTTAGTGTTACGGAATTAGGAAGTCGATTCGTCATTTATAACGCGAGGCTGTAAGGTATTTATTAAATTTCAAACTGAAACTCAAAAATATCTTTATTCGATCCGTACCATAGTTAGTAACACTTTCGTTTTTTTTTCAAACATCTTATCCGCCTAAAACTAAAACAAAAAGAATACAAAATAAGAATTATGTGCTCTACAAAATATATATTACTAGCGACCCGCCCCGGCTTCGCTCGGGTGCAATGCTGAGGAAAAAATGAAATTATTTACGACATTACATTAAAAAACTCAAAAGTAACAGTATTTCTCCACTATTTAATGGATGTTATGCCTTCCTCTTGAATCACTCTATCTGTTAAAAAAACCGCATCAAAATCCGTTGCGTAGTTTTAAAGATTTAAGCGTACATAGGGATATAAGGACAGAAAAAGCGACTTTGTTTTATACTATGTAGATTAAGAATAAAGATATTTTTGAGTTTGATCTACTTTCCTAAACCGTGTGTCACTCAGATCTGTAAACCACACGTCAGTTATCGTCTTGTCAACCAACTTGTTACGCTATGACGAATGGCTATTGCAGTGAAAACTGTATTAATAAAGTGCAACTGTGTTAAGGCGCAGTTTGCAGCACATTGTGCGCGGATCATTTTACTTTCAGATAAATCAGGTGCCTGTAATGTCCTAACCAAAAGGGATGACAAAGTAATTTTTGTGCAAAGTCCCCGCCGGGATTCGAGCCCGGGACCTCCGGATCGTGAGCCCAACGCTCAACCACTGGACCACGGAGGTTGATACTTGTGTCATGTGTACGAGTACTATCATACGTAGTTACAGTAAATAAAATAGGTACTATATTGTATATGTCGTGGCCAGATCTTAAAATTGATCATTTCATGATGTGTTCGACCATTTCATGAAATGGTATGTAATGGTGTATATATATATCTATAATAATTTTATATAAATACGTTTCGCCTTAATAAAGTGCACCGCATTAATTGCCGGCGTAGGCGCAAGTCGTTGCACTGTGTCAAGGATCGATGTACTTAATTGAATGTGATGTTTTAATTTGTAGGTTTATTAGCTTTTTGGAATGTATCGGGTTGAATTTAAGGGCCTAATGTAGTTTACTTACGGGTTACTTATAGATATAAATTACACAAAAAAGTATAAAATCTGTATAAAATGTCCGTGCGTCGTTAACACCGGCTGAAAAAATACCTCGATAAAAGGGAAATGTTATTAAAATACCAAAGGAGAGCGGTAACAAACATTCCTTACGGAATCATCTATTCTTCGTCGTACAATGAGATTCACAAGGGGTTATAGTGCATGTGAACATGAAACAATGGCCATAGACAATCTTCTTGATGCTATCTACAAATGCTATGTGGACCTCTGTTTTCCTTACGATAAGACTCAATTAAGGCAACTTTTCGCTAATCTTGAGATTTGCGTAATTGGCGTAATTGTGTTGTAAGTTTGTGCGTTTGTCACTTGTTTTTTTGTAATGTATCTTCACGGTGATTCGTTATAGAAGATAGTACTGGACAGTAATACATAACTTAATGGAATATAAGATAAGAGTACAAAAGGAAAAAAAACGTAAAAGTCATTTTATTAAGAACAGAGAAATTCGGAGCACTAATTTCATTTTTCGGAGGTTTTCTTTTTAAGTGTCATATAAAAATTTTTCCTGTGCTATATTGCCCACTTGGCCAGCCCTATAGAGAGCGCTGAAGTCTAAGCCCTGACTTTGTAAAAAGGACAGCCGGTCTAACCATGTCCAAATATTTTTTTATTGTTATCTCATATCGGAACTGTCAACTTGCTACAATTATAATAGTGTATCTTAACTCTTACTTTACGCACTTGAGATATAAATTGACAATACGAGTAAAATTGCTTGAGACTGTCTCAAATAATTATACGTAAATAAGAGACATGAGAAATAATAATATTCAATTAAGTTATTATGTGTGTTTTAAGTACTTAAAATAAAGTTCTGTTTATTTTTCGGAATTAAGCAATTTATATAAATACACATTTATAAAATAAACTCGCTCAGAAGTTTTATTATTGCTCAGTATGGATTATATTTAAAAAGGTCTACTCAGGTGAAGTTAGCGGAAACTGAGTAAGTAGGTAAGTATTTAAGTATTATATAATTTCAAGTGAAGCAACGCAGTAACTTAGTTATTATAGGAAAGTAAACTGTAGATGTACAAGACAGGTGTTAATTTACGCCGATTTGCACGTAAGGCACACAGGCCCGTATCATCAATCACCTTTCAGAATTTGCGTGTGGACTGTACAGATCCAGGTCGGCACAGGGTCGTAATCAGGGCAGAGAGAGGCCGTATTAGGAGTTCAGTCTAGACTGATGACCGAACAGGCCTCGTGCCTTTAGGCGTAATAGGATCGTGAGAATAGTTTCCAACTAGTCAAATCAGTTACTTTTTACTAAACGTCAAAACACGAAATTACTATGGAATTTGTATGTAAAAGCACACACACAGAAAAACGTGATAAAATTTCGGACTTATGATTACGTTTTTCTTGATTCATCATTCATTTCCCTAGCATTATTCCGTTCCTCACAAGGTTCGCTTACCTAATCTGAAGATTTGACAGGTCCGGTTTTTTACAGAAACCACTGCCTGTCTGACCTTCCAACCCGCGAAGGGAAAACTGGCCCAATACAGGTACGTTTTTCTTCTTCTATCGTGTGGGTTTTGAGGTTAATTACCCACCTCTTCATCCCTGGTGGCTCATGTAACGACTACTTACTTACATCAGTAAGTAATTACCGGGACCAACGGCTTAACGTGCCTTCCGTAGCACGATCATCATACTTTTTGGACAATTCGGTGATCAGCCTGTAATGTCCTAACCAAACTAGGGATCACATACCTTTTCTACGAAGTTTTTAATATATTTTTCATATGTGTTTGCAAGTTTGTGTGTGTGTAACCACGTGTACCGAAATAGGTGTTATCTTATAATACCAGAACCATTTCCAATTCTATTGTAGATTTTATTTCAAGCGTTTAATATTAAGATAAAGTGAGTGGACCAAGGCTGTGGACTATCACGATAACAATATTAATGTTGATAACGATATTGGCTCCAAAGTGAATGCAAATGCAGCCTTCATGCAGTTGGGTATTTTTCCATATTTAGCTTTTATGTCTCCGGCTATTTGAAAAGGTTAAAGGGGTAATATGCGTTAACTGCGATAAGAATGCATTCCGTTCTTAAGAGAATTAAAACATGGAAAGATTGTAATTACGCGACCACATCGTCAAATGCCTGGCTATCTTTTTTTTTATTTTGACGTGGCTTATTGTAGATTTGCTGCAGATGGCATTAACTACTTGGCCGGACAAATGGGGCGCGCTGAAGGCTCTCACCCGGTGCAACGTTTAAGACAACAGGCCTGAGGGTGCCCAGTTGGGCGCGAACCTCGGCTCAGGGCGTCGTCTGAGAGGAAAATCGTCATCTCCTTAGTGTTAGATAGATAACAATCGATCAGCTTAATTAATCTAAGCGTCGTGGCTCACGCCGCGACTTATGCTGAGCGAGGTCCTTTTATTCGGGGCGCCACCGCAGATGATCGGGCCATCAGTGCGTTGCATTTAGGACATTTATTATTATTATTGTTTTTTTATGATTTTGGTTTGTTTTTCTTTTTTTTGGTAATGATTTTTTATCTTGGTGTTCTTTTTTCTGTGTATCGATTTCAATGTAATGTACCTGTCTGTCTGTGTCTGTGGTGTCCGGGAGTAATACATGTTTCTTTCTTTCTTTTCTTTCTTAATCTCGACTGATGCGTCACTACTTACTATGCTAATGAACGTCACAACACTAGCTTTGACAGATCTCATTCTTGCCACGCATTGAGGCTACTGTAAAATTATCTTTTATTGAATTATATAATCCCTAATTGTAATGAAATTGTCGTTCTGTTTTATACAAGCGTTATCCCGTTTTCACGTGGTCAGGTTACCTAATCTGAAGATTTGGCAAGTTCGGTACTTTAATGAAGCGACTGCCTGTCAGACTTTAAACCTAAACTACAGGTTAAATCACATACCTCTGAAACGCCTTTGACGGCTCATTAATATCCCTGACACAGGGGTTGTTTAGGTTAGATCCACCTCACAACCCACACGATAGAAGATCACCTTCATTAACAATCTTAAACAACAACAAAAATATTCACTTTCATTTTACTTGTTAAACAAAACTTCAATGTCAAAAGACAATAGAATCGACACATCTTAAAGAGGTTCACATTAAGTACCTACCTACGCCGATGATTGGACATTTACTTCCTCCAAACTGAACTCTAAGACATAACAAATAGAACACAAGTGTCGAACTCATCACTCCCACTGTAATTGTATAATTACCGGAACTAACTAACAAACAACCTTTCGAATCGTTATAGCCTGAAACGATACAAGATTTAGTGATGTTACCAACAAATTCAAATTCAAAAATATCTTTATTCAGTTGGTAACATAGTTACACTTTGAATCGTCAATTTTTATATAACGAACGTTTCATCCGCCTGAAACTACTGCAGCTTCTCACAACCTGTATAGCCGGGGAAAAGAAGCTGCAAGAAAAACCTCTGCACAGGACCCTAGACGTTTTTAAAAAAAAAACTTAAAATATTGTTATACAATTGAGTAATTTAGCTGCCTAATATCAGTTCTCAGACTGCTAATCCCATGCATTCATATCTTCTAAAAACATGTAAAGGTTGTATTGGTTGAATCGATTTGAATATGATCCATACACTTTTACTTGTATGAAAAGGCGGATAAACAAATTGCGAGGCATGCGCATCACGCTTGTACCCCCAAAGGGGTAGGCAGAGGTAAATGGAATAAGCACCACTCCTCACCAGCTATGAATAAGTCCACATCAATTATATGTGATCCAAACGTGAAAAATCAAATTCAGTTTTTTTTTATGCTAACCGTTCATATTCGTGCCGAGGCATGCTTTATGATGCTATGATATGCTTTAGTCTCTTTTGAATCCAATATTCCATTTACCGCAATAATACCTACCAAACTACCATATTGTGATTGCAATTCTGCGTAATATAATATTTCTAAGGAGTATTTTATTCAGATTCAAAAAAGTCATCATAAATAATAAATATATCATCATTAACAATTTAAGAGCCACGCTCTTGTCGGTGAAGCATTTTCCATTCCAGTCTATCAAAGGAGGCCAATCCCTTGACTTCCCTATAAGACACGATGTTAACCTATTCTTTAATCTGTTCCATGTAAGCTCTAACACCCAGCCCCACCTCCTCTTAAATAAATAAACTCTCTTTAATAAATATTGTATATATAAAGTTAAAATAAAATAAAAACAAATTCAAACGTTTCACATGAATTATTATTGTTGGTATTTTCCGAAAATCGAATCGAGTCGAATTCTAAGTCGAGTAACATCACTAGTCAACTGATTACATATAAGATGACCTTTGGAACAATGCATCTCATCACGAAAGTAGCATTACGCGTATCCACGTAACCTGACGCTATTATCTCAAAGTCAAGCATGTGAAGGTGTAGGTAGGCGTGTTATACGTGAATACATAAACAGCCTATATACGTCCCACTGCTGGGCACAGGCCTCCCCTCAATCAACCGGAGGGGATATGGAGCATGCTCCACCACGCTGCTCCACTGCGGGTTGGTGCAGGTGTTTTTACGGCTAATAGCCGGGACCAACAGCTTAACGTGCCCTCCGAAGCACGGAATCATCTTACAACTTACGTTATACGTGAATATTCGCTTTTATTCATTTAAACCCATTTGAATTTAAAAAAGAAACTTCTAATATTTTGTGAAAATCACAAATAGTCGAGTAGATATAACACGGCCAGAACCACTACACAAAACTTATTCATGAGTCATCTACCAATCTGATCTTGACCTCATAAAAGCAAATAGTATTTCACGTTATTGGCACAGAAAAAGTGTAGCGAAAGTAGAAAAAAACTCGTGGAAAGTATAGGCTACGAAATACCATTGCAAATTGTATCTATAATATTCCTACACCACATAATACGTATTGCTTAATTTTATAGCCAATGTTATGGGAAATACTTTTTTCATTGTTTCATTTGAAGTATCACTATAAAACTATCGATCGGCGATTTAATATAATAGATGTTTTATATTATGTCTAGGTCGTATTGGGTTCAAATCAAAGAATATAGCGCGAACTAAAGTAGGTTCAGCTTATTTTCACGTAAGGGCCTTTTTGAAAAACCACGTTCTAACGACATTCTTCAATAAAACCTTGACATCTTTAATTAATTACGGGTAAATATTAAGGTTCTAGAATGGCGACCACGTGTCGGACGACGCTCAGTGGGTAGGCCCGGTACAAGGTGGACCGACGATCTGGTGAAGGTCGCGGGAAGCCGCTGGATGCGGGCACCGCAGGACCGATCGTCGTGGAGATCCTTGGGGGAGGCCTATGCCCAGCAGTGGGCGTCGTACGGCTGATGATGATGATTGAGACCACTATTTTATACCTGGGTAGAAAAAATCTTGTTTATCGCGAAGGTTTGTTAACAGAAATCACATCCGAATATCACCATCTCCCTAGCTTATGCTTTTTTTATTTTATTTTTTTAACTTAATCTTTATTATTTTTATTCTTGGTTTTCTGTTTTCATTGTATATAATTTTAAGTTGTTGTTACAGGGTTCCTGTTTGTACTTTCCTCTACAGACATCTGTAAAAACATCAGGAAAGTAATAAATATCTCATCTTATGGCCTTAAAAGCAACTTCGTCGCAGTTCGTTCATCGTCTAACTAGTTTATCTTTTAAAGTGGTTTCAGCTCACATCTATGACAATAAGCAATTATAACCTTAGAGAAACACACTACAGGTTGTATTACACAGGTACCTACACCATACCGTCTCAGTATTCTTCACATTTCTATCACTTCAAAAAGTTTCCAAAAATCAACGTCAAAGCACTTCGTAAGCATTATTTGAATAACAAAAGCTTCAAAACTTCCAAATCTGACTCATTATACCATCAACACGTGGATTGGATGTCTTTGCATAAGGATTGTTGACTTCAACATAACTGTATTTGAATATGGAAACCAGTTATTATAAACTTTTTGCTAATTAACGTATCTTTAAACAACCGTTATTTAAGCCATAAAGTAAAAAACTGTATATTGTTCTTTTAATTTGGTATTGTTTAGTAATTGTGATAAAAATTACGTTGTTTCCAAACATTGTTACTTAATCCTGTTATTGCAGTGTTATGTCAGTTGAAATAATTGTTTAATGGTAAAGAAAAAAATGCTTTTTTTCTATAAAGTGCCAGTGTTAAATAATTTGCATACGAGGTTAATAACCGAAGATATAACAGGACA